>NC_039270.1:21559364-21804364 GCF_003368295.1 Carassius auratus | reverse complement strand
TATGCGGCATGAAACCATTTACAATGAGTTCACTCATTTTTGATCGTGACAGTCATAAATCCAGTTGTCAATGAAACAATAAAAACCATAAAGCTGATGCATGGAAACACACACAAACACTCGATGATCAGATCTCCACTTTTATTTTTTGGACCAGTCATCTGTCAGTCTTGGCTGTGACAGTAACAGTGCCTTGCGACCCTTTCCCTCTCATGTTTCCCAAAAATAGTGCACGGAGGGCTGGATGGGGTGTGAGTCTCTCTATTTAAAACCTAGCTCTACCACAGTCAGGGTAATGTGACCTTCCCTGGCACAGTGCACCACTGACTCTCCATAGACCCACTCCAGCCCCAGCATACCACACAGCTGACCCCCCCCCCCAACAACCCAATCTATCTATCTACAGCATCTATATTATTTTCCTCCTCTAACTCAGTGTGTTCCTCAATCCTTGTCAACCAAATAGCTGAGTGTTCATAAACTACTTGAAGCTATTTGGTTGATGGTGTGGCCCTAGAGGGGAAAGAAATCACAGTAGAATCTCTAATATCTAAGGTTTACACTAAGGTTCAATTTGTTAACAATAGTTAATTCAGGCCACAGGATACTTTCATGCTATCATTAATAAACAGTACTTTTATGGCTTTTAATAATTTGGGTTTCTACAGATATTAATAAAATGTGACATTTTTATGAAAACTACAAAAAATAAAGTTATATATAAATAAATATATACATATATATATATATATATATGTATATATAAATAAATAAAGAAAAAAAAAAATATATATATATATATATATTTTTTTTTAATTTGAATAATCCATATTAATATTATTAGTTAAATTAACAATAAGCAATAGTAATAATTATGAAAAAAAGAACATTATAGGTACAATAGTATACACTGTAAAAAAAAAAGATTAATGCTCTCTTAAACCACATTGTTGTCACGATTGGTGATACAGGAAACCACGGAGATAGAACCAGTTGCAGGTAAGTCTTTATTAAAGGGTAAATCCAAAAGAGTAACAGTCCAGGCAGTCGAAACCAAAACATCCATCCAAACATAAACAAGACACGAACACAAGGCAAGGGCAAGAACTGACGGACCTGAATTAAACATTCAACAAGGACTCCGTGACACATACTAAGACAGACCGGGTTTAAATACACAAGGAGAGACAAACGCTAATGGGAAACTAACAGAGTGTGATGATTGGTAATTAGTGAACAGCTGGGTGCAATAATTAAGCAGGGACGTGAGGAATGTGATTAATGAAGTGACAGACACTGTGGGAAAAGAGCATATCTAGTGGACACCCAGGGAACACAACCCAGACACTGTGACAATACCCACCCTCTACGGAGCGGCTCCCAGATGCTCCACGACAAGACACAACACAGAGACCAGGAGGGAGGCGGACAAGTGGAGGCTTAGGGGGAGGGACGGAGGGCCAGGCTCACAGAGGGGAACAGACAGAAAACATAAGTCCATAAGGACATCTCGTGGCGCCCACCAGGGCGGAAGAGAAGACCACCACAACCGTGTGATCAGGGCAGAAGACCCCCCAGAGCGGAGCAGAAGACCACCACATCCTTGTGGTCGAAGCCAGAGTCCTCCAGGGCGGAGCTTAAGACCACCACAACCGTGTGGTCGAGGCCAGAGTCCCCCAGGGCAGAGCAGAAGACCACCACATCCTTGTGGTCAAGGCGGAAGCCCCCCAGGGCGTATCAGAAGACCACCACAACCGTGTGGTCAGGGCGGAAGCCCCCCAGGGCAGAGCAGAAGACCACCACAACCTTGTGGTCGAGGCCAGAGTACCCCAGGGCGGAGCAAGCCTCCGTGCGGCCGGACCAACGGGACGACGAAACTCTGGTAATCCCCTGGTGTTTTTACTGGACTCCAGAAGATCGGTGCTGGCCTGACTCTGCTCGCGAAGATCATTGGTGACTGGCATTTGTTCATGAAGACCATCGGTGACTTGCACTTGTACATGAAGATCATTGGTGACTTGTATTTGCTCATGAAGATCAATGGTGACTTGCCTTTGTTCATGAAGATCACCGGTGACTTGACTTAGTCCTTGAAGATCACCGGTGACTTGACTTAGTCCTTGAAGATCACCGGTGATTAGCCTTGTCTCTGGAAAGTCCATGGTACCTAGCCCTGGCCCAGGAAGGTCATCAGTGACTAGCCCTGACTCTGGAAGGTCAGCGGTGACTAGCCCCGACTCTGGAAGGTCAGCGGTGACTAGCCCCGACTCTGGAAGGTCAGCGGTGACTAGCCCCGACTCTGGAAGGTCAGCGGTGACTAGCCCCGACTCTGGAAGGTCATCGGTGACTAGCCCTGACTCTGGAGGGTCCACGAACACCTGACTCGACTCTTGAGAGTTCACTGGAACCTGACTCGATTCTGGGGGGTCACCAAGAACCTGACTTGACTCTGGGGGGTCAACAGGAACCTGACTCGACTCTGGAGAACTCACTGGAACCTGACTCGACCCTGGGGGGTCAACAGGAACCTGACTCGACTCTGGAGAGTTCACTGGAACCTGACTCGACTCTGGAGAGTTCACTGGAACCTGACTCGACTCTGGAGAGTTCACTGGAACCTGACTCGACTCTGGAGAGTTCACTGGAACCTGACTCGACTCTGGGGGGTCAACAGGAACCTGACTCGACTCTGGGGGGTCACCAAGAACCTGACTCGACTCTGGGGGGTCAACAGGAACCTGACTCGACTCTGGGGGGTCAACAGGAACCTGACTCGACTCTGGAGAACTCACTGGAACCTGACTCGACCCTGGGGGGTCAACAGGAACCTGACTCGACTCTGGAGAGTTCACTGGAACCTGACTCGACTCTGGAGAGTTCACTGGAACCTGACTCGACTCTGGAGAGTTCACTGGAACCTGACTCGACTCTGGAGAGTTCACTGGAACCTGACTCGACTCTGGGGGTCAACAGGAACCTGACTCGACTCTGGGGGGTCACCAAGAACCTGACTCGACTCTGGAGAACTTACTGGAACCTGACTTGACCCTGGGGGGGTCAACAGGAACCTGACTCGACTCTGGAGAGTCCACTGGAACCTGACTCGACTCTGGGGGGGTCAACAGGAACCTGAACTCGACTCTGGAGAGTTCACTGGAACCTGACTCGACTCTGGAGAGTTCACTGGAACCTGACTCGACTCTGGAGAGTTCACTGGAACCTGACTCGACTCTGGGGGTCAACTGGTACCTGACTCGACTCTGGAGAGTCCACTGGAACCTGACTTGACTCCGGAGAGTTCACCCGAACCTGACTCGACTCTGGGGGGTCAACAGGAAACTGACTCGACTCTGAAGAGTTCACTGGAACCTGACTCGACTCTGGAGGGTCAACTGGAACCTGACTCGACTGTGACTGTCATCCTGTGCAGCGGCGTTGGGCAAGCAGCCATCTTGGGCCATGACTCTGGACAGATGACCATCTGGTGCTGTGGCACTGGGCTGGCAGCCATCTTCTGCTGTGGCTCTGGATTGACAGCTATCTTGGGCTGTGCCGCTGGATTGACGGCCATCTTGGGCCATGACTCGGGACGGGGAGCCATCTTGGACTGTGGTTCTGGATCGGTGGCCAACTTGGGCATTGGCGCTGGGTGAGTGGCCATCTTGCGCTGTGGCACTGGGCTGGCAGCCATCTTGTGCTGTGGCGCTGGATTGGCGGCCATCTTGGGCCATGACTCTGGATGAGGGGCCATCTTGGGCCTTGGCACGGGTTAGCGGCCATTTTGTGCTGTAGTGCTGGGCTGGCGGCCATCTTGTGCTGTGGTGCTGGACTGGCGACCATCTTGGGCTGTGGTGCTGGCTAAGCAGCTGTGACGTGAACAGTCTTGGGAATCTCTAAGATCCTTGACAGCGTGGAAAAGTAATCCAAGAACGTGTTAGCAGCCATCTTGGGCGTTGGCGCTGAGCTGGCGGCCATATTGCCCCTTGGCGCTGGACTGGTGATCGCCTTGTGTTGTGGTGCTGTGTTGGCATCCATCCTGACTCGTGGCGCTAGACATCATGGGCAGTGGCGGCACCATGGCAGACGTGCGCTTCCTCTCTCCTACGAAAAATAACCATGGTTTTATTATAGTAAAACCGTAGTAACCCATGGTTTTTTTGGCGTGTTGACTACCATTTGTATAACCACAGATTTACTACAAATACCATGGTTAAACTATGGTTAATTTAGCAAAACCATGGTTAATTTGTGGTTACCATGGATTAACTATAGTAACCATGGTTTTTTGGTTTTATTTGTAGTAAAACCATGGATAATTTTCGTAAGAGGCTCTCCATCTGCCATGGTGAGACGGTGGCTCTAATCCATCCCACACGAGCCCCGGGTCGAAGGGCGGCCCTGATTGAGAGTGGTACTGAGTACCTCTCGACCACTCCCTCCTCGGCGTCCTCCTCTGGTTCCCCGGAAAACCACCAGGCGATTTCCTTCAGATCCATTTCTCTCCCCGCACTGTGGCTGGGAAGGAGACAGAAGCCGACATACCGCTGGCTCTTGCAGTGACGGAGTCCTTCTGTCACGATCGTTGATACAGGAAACCACGGAGATAGAACCAATTGCAGGTAAGTCTTTATTAAAGGATAAATCCAAAAGAGTAACAGTCCAGGCAGGGGTCGAAACCAAAACATCCATCAAATATAAACAAGACACGAACACAAGGCAAGGGCAAGAACTGACGGACATGAATAAAACATTCAACAAGGACTCCGTGACACATACTAAGACAGACCGGGTTTAAATACACAAGGAGAGACAAACGCTAATGGGAAACTGACAGAGTGTGATGATTGGTAATTAGTGAACAGCTGGGTGCAATAATTAAGCAGGGACGTGAGGAATGTGATTAATGAAGTGACAGACACTGTGGGAAAAGAGGACACCTAGTGGACACCCAGGGAACACAACCCAGACACTGTGACAAATGTAAAGCATTTCTCAAATGTTTCACTTATATAAATAAGAGTCTCCTGCTTTTCAGAGGTTTATTAAAAAAAACCCAGTTATGTCACGTACAGTCAAAAATATTGGCACCCTTGGTAGATACGATCAAATGAGCTTGTGAAAATTAATCTGCATTGTTGATCCTTTTGATCTTTTTTTTTTTTTTTTTTTTATCACAAAAATCTAAACTTCCATTGGATAATAAGAATTTAAAATGGGGGTAAATATCATTGTGAAATGAATGTTGTTGTTTTTTTTATATACATTGGACACAATTATTGGCACCCCTAGAAATAATTTTGAGTAAAATACTTCTGAAGTATATTCCCATTCATATTCACAATTTTGAGCACTCTAGCATGATTATAAACATGAAATTATCCAGCCATGGCTTCCTGTTTCACAGAAATATAAAGAGGAGGGAAAACAAAGACCAAATTCCCTTAATCACCGATCACAATGAGAAAAACCAAAGAATATATTTCTGATGTCCAGCAAAGATAACTGAGCTTCACAAATTAGTCAAGTGGCTTTAAGAAAAGAGCTTGAGCAGTAAAAATTCCCATTTCCAACATCAGGGCAATAATTGAGAATTTCCAATCAACAGAAAATGTTACGGATCTGCCTGGAAGAGGATGTGTGTCACTGTCTATATCGTCCTAATGCTTGGTGAGGAGAGTTGAGTAACTAAAGACTCTCAAAAGACCACAGCTGGAGAATTGCAGAAAATAGTTTAATCTCGGGTTCAGAAAACCTTTTAAAAATGGTCAAACAGAACCTACATCACCACATGTTGTTTGGGAGGGTTACAAGAAAAATTCTCCTAGCTCATCCAAAAACAAACTCCAGCATATTCAGTTATCAGACACAACTGGAACTTCAAATGGGACTGGCTTCTATGATCAGATGAAACTAAAAAATAGCTTTTTAGCAGCAAACACTGAAGATGGGTTTGATGAACACATAGATAAAAAGTACCCCATGTGTACAATGAAATATACTGCTCTATTTTTGATGTTGTGGGCCTATATTTCTTGTGGAGGTCCTGGACGTCGTGTTCAGACAAATAGCATCTTTGATTCTATCAAATACCAACAGATAAAAATCAGTAAGCGATCTTCCAACTGTACAATAATCCAAACACAAACCTAAAAAACAACACCGAAATGGGTCACTGAGCTCAAAACCAAGCTTCTGCTATAGCCCTTCCAGTCCTCTGACCTTAACCCTGTAGAAAATGAGAGGAGTGAACTGAAGAGGAGAAGCTGGGAATCTGCAGGGTCTGGAGTGATTCTGGATGAACGAATGGTCTCTGATCTCTTGTGAGGTGTTCTCTAACCTCATCAGGCATTATAGGAGAACATTTAGAGCTGTTAAACTGGCAAATGGAGGTTTCAAAAAGTATTGAATAAAAAGGGTGCCGTTAATTGTGGCCAATGTGTATTAGAGAAAAACGTTTATTTCATAATGATATTTCTCCCTATTTAAAATTATTATTATCCAATGAAAGGTTAGATTTTTGTGAACTTTTAAATAAAAGATCAAAAGAATTAACAATGCAGATTAATTTTCACAGCCTTCTTTGATTATATTTGCCAAGGGTGCCGATATTTTTGTCCATGACTTTCATAATTTCAGTGATGTATTAAATTACAGTAATATTTGCCAAAGTAAGTCGCCTATTTGCCATAATCCGGCATCAAAACATAGAGATTTCAACGTTTCAACATGTTCCATCTAATTTTTCCTGGACTATTATCTATATTGATGTTTTAATGTTATAGCACTATACTTCTAATGCATTCAACAATTGTCTCATTTTTTCCGCTTTATATTTCTCTTGAGGAATTTTAGAAGAAACATCTGAGAAAGCTGATACTTAACATAAATGAGAACTTCCTGAGCTGTGAAAGCATAATAAAATGTTTCTTCTGGGAATCCAACTCCTTTAAACTGATCTATTCACTATGCACTAAAACATGAACAGTGAGGTTACTGGGTGAGGGGAGGCGGTGTGATCGAGGGGGGACGGGGGGTGGTTAGCAAGATGTTAAATTGCTATGTGGTTGAAAGTGGATACGTATGCAGACATGCCTTTGAAATATCAGGTCCCGGATCATCTTCTCTTTTTCTTTATCCTGCTCTTTCTGCTTGTCCGAGAACAGCTGAATGTGTATGGACTGCTCTCTTGATCCGACCTACTTTTTTTCATGATAGCACTCAGACCAGAAGTTGCTAAAATCCTCCTCACTCATAAACCGAAACTCTCAGCCTGTGCTCCACCTGGTCAATTCTCTGTTCAGTCTTCATATTTCAAAAAGCATCTTCAGTTTTGGATTTGCAATCACTTGGGCTAATTTTGTTTTGTGGATATGATACTTTTTATATATATATATATATATATATATATATATATATATATATATATATATATATATATATATATATATATATATATATATATATATATATATATATATATATATATATATATACCACTTCTTCATGAGTATATTTAATAATATTATGAGATTTTTGCCCCATGATTGAGGTCTATGTCTAAGCACATGACGACACATAACCTTTTCAAGCTCTTAAAGGTTAAACATGTAAAAAAGGGAATGGTTCCATGGATATATGTCAAAGGTTCTTCAAGAAACCATAGATGCCAGTAAATAACCTTCATTTGTAAGAGTGTAGTAACGGACACATAGCAAACTAAATTAGTTGATATGCTAATTGTTTAAATTCCACAGGCATGTTCATGCAAGTAAAGCAGCCTGCACACAGATTCTGTTCTGAAAACAGCAGCACTTCCATGTTCACATCGAGCGGGTGGCTAAACTAAGCTGATGTGCTGATTTAGCTCCAGTTAGATTTAAGCAGAGATCCTTAGAAGAGTCAACCCCTGCCCCCCACTCCACCCCCTTCACTTCACTGTTACTGAAGATGACAACCTGATCCTCATCGACCGCAGCTCTTGCCATGTAAGGCTTATAGGAGACTAAGACCATGCCAACCTAGGAATCAAATGCTACTCGAAAGGGGACAGGGTCATTACAGATGGTCACTGGTGAAGACTGAGAATAGAAGGCCAAGAAGATAAAAGTAAAAGCACATTTAAGTTTAATTGGTACACTTTAAAAGCCACTTTTCAGCCATTTTAAAACACATTTTATAAAACCATAAAAATACAGGTTTGTAATAAATGTGATAAATTAGGATCACGGAAAATATACTGATTTCCAATAGTCAGTAACAGACACAATAAGAAAGTTATCATGGTTATAGTTGACTGCATTGATAGTCACAGAAATGTACTTATAAATCATTTTGTATTACAGGACAAAACATAAATATCGTTGAAAACATATGTCCAATGATTAAGAGATTTTGTCTTATTAGAAAAAAATAAAATAAAAAAATTAAATAAAAATAAGATGCAATTACAGACTTGCTAGCTCTATAGCTCCATTTGAAACTTGTACTTTACTTGTTCACAAGAGCATTATGCATTAAGACTTAAGATGCAGAAACCTCTAAGTTCTTCTGAGATTTTTTGTTCAAATTAGTTTATTTTTTTTATCAGGCTCCATTGAAAATATCATTAAACATAAAAAAAATAATAATAATAATGCTTTCAATAACTGACTAATAACCTTTGTTTGCCATTAAATTGAAATTACTAAACATAAACATAAAATGATAAAAATACTCATTTATAAGAAAAAGATTTATGCATCTGAAGTCTTCATATACATATATACAAAAGAATACCAGGTTTTGAACATAAATAAATTATTTTTATTATATTCATTTTCTTTTATTATCAAATGAGAGTTTCCTCCATGCCCCTGGTGCTGATTGTCAACTCAAATAATGAAATCAAAATCAAAACTTAAAACTTCAGAACAAGTCATATCATTCTTTCTGATACAATGTAAGAAATCTGATAAAAAAAATAAAAAAAACAATGTCTCCTTGACATTTAACATGTCAAGCTAAAATGACATAAAGAATCGTACAAAAATAAGTTCATAAAATACACGATTATGTATCTGCATTATCAGCATCATTTTTATCTGGACAAAGTGGTCCGTTTAGAAGAAATACCTGAAACAAAGCCAGAAGAGACATGATAGTTAACATAACACTAATAGTGTTGAAAGTAATTCCAATTCCAATCTATCTATCTATCATCCACAAGGGTGCCCTCCAGTTTGCATATATATATATATATATATATAATATATATATATATATATATATATATATATATATATATATATATATATATATATATATATATATATATATATATATATATATATATGGAGACATAACATCATCACATAATATTTCTCTCTCTCTTTCTCTCTCTCTCTCTCTCTCTCTCTCTCTCTCTCTATATATATATATTTAGAGAGAGAGAGAGAGAGACAGATACTGTGATGTTGTTATGTCTCCATCAGTAAGAAAGTACTATAACTGTCTATTTATATGTAAATAAGTATCATTAAAATGTTACAGCCAAACCAACACTGTAAACACTGCTACTAAAAGGGAACCTGAGAAACATCAGCTACACTTTGACGCTGTAAAGAGAGGGAAAGGCAGAGGAGAGTGAGCAGCACACCTTTGAAAGGAAGAGGAGGAGGACGCGTCTGCTTTACAAGATCACTCTGAGACAGTGCCTCCACTATCCAGGAGAGGGCAGTAGAGCAGTACTCCACCTGTGTAACAAGCAAACAGAAAAAGAGAGGACAGAGAGGACTAGTCAAAAAAACTGAGCTCCCCTATAAAGCCCAGGTTCATTAATTACATCGATCGGCTGACAGCTTGGCACATTCTCAGAGCTGATCTACATTTTAAAAGGGCTCGTACAGTGATAGGGAGAATGACGGATGGGCCTTGGTCTGTGCTGAGCAAGCAAACACAACAGCTGCAGCTAAAATAAGACAAGGCCCACAGGCTTGCACCCACAGACACATGCGTGCACTCTGTGGGGTGCTGCTGGGATTTAAAAACAGGTGTCAGTGTGTTTCATAGCCACAGGTAGACAGGTGTGCACAGTCGTCACTAACCTCCGACTCCAGTTTTCTCAACCTGCGATCGTGATCGTGAATCTCCGACATCTGCTTCAGGACGCTGTCCACCCTACACACACATATGGACACAAATACACACATTCTGTCATTCAAGACGCCGGTGTCTGATTCAGCTGGAGTTGACAGTCTCTCCCCCCTTCACACGCACATAAACGCGAAACGAGAGCCGCCACTGCAAGGTTACTAAATGTCCCCGGGTGTGTGTTACATACAGATCTACTTGTCAGTGACAGATATGTTCTCCACTCACTCATCTCTTTTAGACCTCACATGTGAAGTATGTGAAAAAAGTTGGTAATTTTTGTTATATAAGAGTATTTAAGAACAGTAACAGGGTTGACTGACTTTGTGGAGGTGCGTTTGAGGCGCTCTGTGTCGCTCTCTCGTTGTTTCTTTCCTTGTGTGGAAAGCAGGTTCTCCTTCAGCGTGGACTCCCATGTGTTCAGCAAACTGGCCTCTTTGCCTTTTAGTTCCAACACTATGGAAAAAGACAGGGTTAAAGGAATAGCTCCTCCAAAAAGATGAAAACCTTGACATTATTTACTTAACTTAATGTCTGACCAGACCTGTATGACTCTCTTTCTTTTCTGAAGGTAGATGGTAACCAAACAGTCAAAAAACAGTGATGCATTTCTTAGAATAACTTCTGTAAAGTTCCTCAGAAGAAGGACAGTCATACAGGTTTGGAACGACATGAGGGAAAGTAAATGAAAACAGGATTTTCATGGGTGAACTATGCCTTTAAAGACAGAATGATCAAATGAGACTGTATGTAATGTGGCATCATATATCAGCACGTACTAAAGTGTTGGTTCTTGTTGGAGGGCAGTCTCTGAATGACTCTTTTGATGAAGATATGGAGGTGGGAGATGATGATGAAGGGCGGGGAGAGGCAGGGCCGCGAGTGGTACTCCGTGATCAGGTTGTAGCGCTGGAACTTCCAGTGTACATCACTGTGCTCCTGGACTTTATTGAATGTGTAACTGATGACAAATAACATGAACATACAATCATACCAAGCAATACGGCTAGAGGTCGTGCTGTATTGAAGCCGCAGAAGAACCCTTTCTAGTGTTTGGCATACACCAATAACACAATTCTGTCTGATACCAACGCTGATTAATATTTTCATAAAACTATTTTACTATTACACTAAATACTATTATTCTATTTGTTCTAAAAATTAGCTATAAATAAAATGAACCCTATTACGTGCTACACTACATATAATAATGTACAATATGAATCATGGATACACAGTTTAAAATTGGCTAAAGATTTATTATAATTGTTTTGTTCCATTGTCTATGTCTTTAAATATTAACTTTATGTGAGAATAAGATAATGGCAAAATTTATTCAAATATAAAAGTAAGTGAAATGAGCATGAATAATTGAAAATACAATATCAGCTGACATATATACAGTCAACATACAGTACTGCTCAAAATTTGAGGGTTGGTACAATTGTGTTATTGTTTTTGAAATGAGTGTTTTATGCTCACCAATCAACCAGAGGTTGAAAAAAAAAATTATTGTTAAAAAATACAGTTGAAACAGTAATACTGGGTAAAAACAGCAATACATTTAAAAAAAAAAATGGTTTTCTATATGAATTTAAAAATGTCAATTATTTCTGATTTATGATCCTTCAGAAATCATTCTGATATGCTGTTTTTATGCTCAAGAAACATTACTTATTTCCAATGTTGTGATGCTGAATATTTTTGTGGAAACTATGATACATTTTCTTCAGGATTCTTTAATGAATAGAAAGTTCACAAGAAGAGCATTTATGTTAATATTATAACATAAATATTATAAGTGTCATTACGGTCACTTTTGACCCGTTTAATGAATCCTTGCTGAATATAAATGTTAATTTCTTTTAATCTTACTAACCTGAAACTTTTAAACTCTTGTATATATTAACTACATAATTTGTAATATCAGCTAATAACAAATACTGCTTTCATAAACTGGTTACTACACAGATGTAAATGTGAACTTAAATGTAACTTAACTAAGCACTTTCAAAATATTTATAAATGAATAAGCACTCAAGCTGCTTGTGCTCAAGTTCCCATGGAACTATCTTTTGGAGAAATCTAGCAATCGAACATCTTGCATATTCAGACAAGTAACATTTGTAACATCAGTTCATAGTAGCAGCTACTGTTATTCATTATAAAGTCCATATTAAATCAATGTTTTAAATACAAACAGTGTTGATGGTGTTGTTTTTTTTTTTTTTACCTGAACATTGCAATGAGCAAATTCACCAACAGAATATTGGTGACCAACAGGTAGACTGACAGCAGGATAAGAACCAGCCAGTTAGCATCAGACTGTGGGCATGGCTCCGCCCCCTGGTGGATGAGCGTCATGTTGTCTGTGCACACTTTCTCTTGTCGCTTGTCAGCTAGAGTCAAAGAAAAGAATGTATTACAATCAATAAAATCAACTGAAAGTATAAAAGTTTGGGGTCAGTAAGTACTACTTTTATATTTAGCAAGGATGCATTAAAGTAAAAGTAAAGGCTTTTTACATTGTTACAAAAAACAGACTTTCGATAGAAAACAGAGTTTTAAATAGACAGACCCCAAAGTTTTAAAAGGTATACTGTGTTTAGTAAAAATAACACACTACGGAAACACAAAGACACACACACACACACACCATCAATTTCATCCAGTGGTATCTGCCCATATATGTGCATGTATGGCCTGTAGAACACACGCCGAATTATCCATCCAGGACGAGAGTCGTAGGAGTACAGCAGCGCCTGATTGGCTACTCCATATGCCATTAGCCACACCCCCAGGAAGAACAGGAAGAAAAACACATCTTTCACCTGTGGAGTAAAATATCATTCTTTAGCAGGATTATGTGCACTTTTTAGGGCACGTTAAAATGAAAGACTCCTTCTCACCATTTTCCCAACTATGATTATTTTGGGACCAAGTTGTTTGTGAACTGCAAATATATGAATGAGTCTGAGCGTGAAGACCACATAGTCGACACACATTACCGCACGACCGAAACTATACGTCCACGGAAACATCCTGTAACAAAAACGCACATGCACTAACCAATACAATCACATGCACGGACATACACAGGACAGATCTCACTGCATTCACCTGCAGACAAGCCCAAGAATGAAGAGCGCGAGGGCCGTGATGTCGCACTTGTTCCAGATGTCTTGGATGTACAGCTTCATCCTCTGAATTAGAGAGGTAGATCCTACAAAAAACGTCTGCGAGGGAGATCAAGATTCAGCAGACTGAACAAGAGCGTTGAAATGTGTGTAAACACAATGAAGATTGTTCGTACCTGTCGAATCTCCTCACAGACCAGAGTAAAAACCCAGAAATACAACACAAGCTCTGAGGGGGCGGGTCCTTTGGGAGGCGGGGGCTTGAAGTCAACCAATAGGATGTAAGCAAACAGGAAGAGGAAGAGGAAGTACATCAACACGTTGCCTAGAAACGAAGTGACCGGTGCAAACCAGAACTGCCGCCATCGGTGCAATATAAAAGGCCGTTTTAGAGCGATAGCCTTTGATGCTGAAATATAAAAAAAATTAAGAGGTAAGCTCCTTAAAAGCAAGTCAAAGTATATCAGGATTTGTGATCATGCCATTTAGACGCACCTTCCAGTTTTCCTCTTAAAGCGTTACATTCCTCCACGTCGTCCTCCCTGTGAAGCACATGTATGACTCTCTTTATTTTATCTGTGTCTCCTTTAACTTAGTAAAACTGTTTATGGTGCTGAGAAACCATGAATTACGTGTTTATAACATCAGCCAATGACTCGGCTCCATCGATGCTGTCTAATTCTTTACCAGGATGAAATTCCTCTGGCTTTTCGTATTTCTCCTGCTCCCTAAGAGATCGGAGGGCATTAAAACTTTGACGACTGTATCAGAAAGAAAACTATTGTTGGCCGAAAATATCGGGTACTGACTTGAAACTGATGATGTTGGTGTAGATAAAGGGAGGCACGAAAAACGAGAGGACCAGTTTCCACACTTCTGTATTGCTGTCCATGTCTCCCCACCAAATCTCTGACAGTAAAGTCTGGCCAAGGATGGGATGAAGAACCATGACACCAATGTAACTAAGAAAAACTGACACTCCAACAGGTAATCATGACCACTGCTTACCTGCACTCCATCATGGCTGAAGAAGAGGCGGGCGTCAGCCGCGGTGGCCATCTGCAGACAGGTGGCGCTGCCCCAGACAGTGGACTGTCTGATGAGAAGCTTGAAAGAGCGGCTCTCATTGCTCTGGTAACACTCACTGAACACATCTATGAAGACATAAAACATGTAATGTAAGATTTCCTAATGCTAAAGACTTAATGCTCCACAATGTTACACACACACACACACGTTTGTTTTTGTGAAAAGTGGGGATATCCCATAGGCGTAATGGTTTTTATACTGTCCAAACTGTATATTCTATCGCACTTCACCAACCCTAAACCTAACCCTAACCCTCACAGGAAACTTTGTGCATTTTTACTTTCTCAAAAAAACTCATTCTGTATGATTCATAAGCGTTTTGAAAAATGGGGACATGGGTTAAGTCACCTTCTCCTTGTAATACCTGTGTCATACCCATGTCATTATACAGAGTTGTGTCCTGATATGTCACAAAATCAAGAGCGCACACACACACACACACACACACACACCACACACACACACATATATATGAAGTATTTTCACAAGCTGTCTCATACTTTTGGGCCCCACTGCTACACTGAAAATCATTCCCATCTGCCATCTCTTTAACTGGATTCACACCCACCATGTGCCAGATTCTCGAAGGTTTGAGCAAGTTCTTTCATGGAAAGCTTGGCCTCAGTCTCTGTCTCCAGCTCTCTTAACTCTCTTAATATCTTACACCCAGCAAGAGCACTTAGCACCGACTCCCCTGCCTAGCATTGAAAGAGAGAGCGGGAAAGGAGCAAAACAAAGACATTTTTTTTATTTAATATAATTTGTATTAATAATAATACACTGACCATGGGAATTATCATGATCAATGACTATAATAATAATCATAATAGTCATAATAAATAATACATCTGTGGTATTCTGCATGCAACCCTCCTGCTATTGGACACTTTTTAATTAATATGACATTTCTACAGTTGCATCAAGAGCTGAATACATTAGTGTGATACTGTATCCACGCCACTAGGTGTCAGTACAGGGTCCAGGATAACTGTCATGTGCAACTTTAACCTACTCATTTACAAATGTATATTTCTGACCAAACATCGCAGGAGATTAGAAAGAATCTGCAGAGAATATGATATGGGTTTCAGTTATGACTTATGGGAAAAAAAAAACTACCATTTCCCAGAAGTAGATAGACATTTCTCTGCGATTCTGAAGAACAGCCCAAATGAACAGAGCTATCCAGGGAGTCATGCAGCGCTGCTTCCGGTACACACTCTCTGTCAGCAGCAGCTTATTCACATGCTGAAAGGACGAGACAGAAACTATGATCACAACATTGTTATCTACATCGTATTAACATAAGTGCCGCAAATCAAATCATTTCACCAATCCTAAAACCTTTGAGAAACCCTGGCTGGTACCTTCATTGCTTTCCTCGAGGCCCATCCCTGTTCTACACCAAGAGGAGCGTAGTAAAACGGCTGGCAGACATCTTCCATGATTTCTGACAACACCCGTGAAACCTGGGAGATCAAGAAGAAGACAATCATTATTATTCCTTCTTCTATTTTTTACATTTCTACATTTTTAGGAGGAGTGCATAGTTGCGTGAAGGTACAATTTATTTGGAAACATGCTTGAACAAGCTAATAAAACTGAATATTTCAGAGGGATTTTATGGTTCCATTTGTTCAATTGTTTCCCGACGCTTGACAAATCTTTGTGTGTGACATTTATATATTGTTACTTTTGAAAAGAAACAAAAATCTCATCTTTCAAATTATGTCCTTTTTCCCCAGGATATTCAAATAATAAATGTTGTTTGGATGCTCTTGTGTCTGATGTGACATGACAGGAATAAAAGTTATTCTAAAAACAGCATTATGTGCAATTAACAATATATATATATATATATATATATATATATATATATATATATATATATATATATATATAAAGTTGAGTGTTGATTTTTATATCTAAAAATAAATAATAACTGAATTGAAGTTTGGGCTCTATTGTTAATCTTATAGTACTGTAAAATGGCTCAAAATAGTTTAAATCAAAAGCTGGGGTACACTTTATTCCTAGATATTTTCTAAAGAAACAGCCAATTGTTCAGTAAACAACTGTTTAATTTAAAAAGAAAAGCACATTTATGTTTTCCCCCTGCTGTACTAAATCCAAGGTGTGGTCTCAACCATCATGTTTTTGTGTGTGTGTATATATATATATTGTCTCATAATTTCTCTGTTCCATTCTTTTATTAAAAGCTTCAAACAGTAGTGTTGGTTTGAGCATCTGTCCTCTGACCTCATACAGGGTGAGTTCTCGAGCAGCAGACGGGGCGCTGAAGGAGCTGGTGTGGTGGTTCTCATCAGGTGAAGCTAAGCGGCTCTGAGAGCTAACTAAGCCCACCCGCTCCTGCAGCCTCCTCTGGAGGAATGAGGACACCGGACTGCAGTCCGACACTGAGCTGTAAAGACTCTCTAAACGATGATACGTCAGATAGTCCAGAATGTTTAAGCCGTTTTCCACGAACAGACGCACAAAATGGGGCTTGTTGTTCACCAGCGCATCGGTCATTGATTCCTCCAGGTCTTCATACTAAGAGAAAGATCAAATCAAGAGAAACTGTCATGTTAAAACACACGTTTGGTTTCATTCATGTTGCTATTAATCTTACCCTCCAATGGATGTCACCATTAAAGAGTTCACTCTTGGCGATATCCACTCTGTCCCAGGCCACTGCCAGCTTCAGCTCTTCAGTGTACTCGCTAGGGTCACTAGCATCCCGTTTAGCAGCTGAACACACACATACACACATAAGTATGTACTGTAAACATGTTGAATTGTCAAAGCAGGTCATTTAATCTCACCTCTCACGAGAGCTCTGAGGATGATTCTGTCAAAGTCATCTCGCCCTTCCTGGTCTCCATGAAACACAGTGATCAGATCTCGGTTGTGATAGATACTGAGTGCCTGTGTGAAAAAGAGAGAAGTAACAAAAAATAAAATACAAAAACCTTCGGCCTGCATGCACTGTCTTGCTGTACGCTCACCTGATCCACAAGCTTCTCCAGTGCAGTCTCAGAAGGGAAATGTTTCTTAATTTTCTCTCTGACTTGGTCCCTCAGCTCAACACTTGCACTTTTCCTGCTTTCCTCGGCAGCGGTCGCTAAAGTGGGACTCACTGGTGGACTCAGAGGTATGCTGAGATCCTTCAGTAGAGCCGCTATCAGGTCTGCCGCCGGACCCGAGCCTGCCAGCACCAGCCATGGAGTGGTGTTTTTCAGAGATAAATCCACTCTCTGCCATAAGAAAGATGATATCGTTCATTTCAAATATGCTTAAAATGGATTAAACTGATAAAACTGTCATTTTAAACTTTACATTTAAATTTGAGATCCCTAGACATTTTTTATGACGTTTATGACTGTAACAGTTAGAGGTGTATAATCAGTCACTGCTGGGCCTCATTCCAAAAACAGTGCTAAAGGCAAAAAGCACATGGACAGCTGGGTCACAGGTTACAGGCATTAAGAAAGTATGAACAAAACAACATAAAGTAATCTTTCAATTTGCATTATTTTGTTCATGCTTTTGGAGATGACCCAGACTACACTGAATAGGTACATAAAATAACATAAAATAAAAAAGCATATTAATAAAATAAAACTGTATTCTTTTAAAATACATATTATATATGTGACCCTGGAGCACAAAACCAGTCTGAAGTCGCTGGGGTTAATTTGTAGCAATAGCCAAAGATACATTGTATGGGTCAAAATTATACATTTTTCTTTTATGCCAAAAATCATTAGGATATTTAGTAAAGATTATGTTCCATGGAGATATTTTGTTAATTTTGTTAACTATATCAAAACTTAATTTTTGATTAATAATATGCATTGCTATGAATTCATTTGGACAAATTTAAAGGTGTTTTTCTCAGTATTTTGAATTTTTGGCATCCTCAGATTCCAGATTTGCAAATAGTTGTATTTATTAATAGTTGTAGCTTATTTATATATGTGTGTGCCTATAAGCTTATTTATTTAGCTTTCAGATGATGTATAAATATCAATTTTGAAAAATGTACTCTTAAGACTGGTTTTGTGGACCTGTGTCACACATAATTTATTCATATTAAAACAGTTAAAATAATCTTGTGTCATGACCTCTAGCATGGCAGCATCTCCTGCGATCAGCATACACAGAACTGGAATCTCAATGCTTCCACTTCCTGTTCAGGACAAGAGGAAGACAGATGTGTTTATATAGGAGAAGTACAGCATTACTCAAATTATATTATGAGTTAAAACAAACAACCTAATTAAGTGACAAAAATAGTGAATTTGCCTCAGAACTTTATTCTCATTCTGATCCACCAGAGGACAGTGTAGTCCTCACATTACATGCTAAATTTGTCCTTATTTTATTCTAAAAGATATAAAAATAAAAATAAATATATATATATATATATATATATATATATATATATATATATATATATATATATATATATATATATATATACTGGTGTCTTTGTGACTGTGGATTGCATTTTATGCAATTCTGCAAAAACAGCTTTCCTGTCTTTCTTGTGTAGGGAAAATAAATATTATTACTACTACTAAATGAAATAATTCTAAGGCCCTTTACTTTTCTAAATACCATAACATTACTGTTTAACTTCCCTCTTCCTTCCTTTCATTTTGTGTTTATTTACTTTATTGAATAAAAGGAAGCGCATGGTTCCCCAGGGATGTGCTCGTGCTTTCCGTGGCAGTCCCTGATGAAGGTGCAAGATAAATGACATGGGAAATTGCTGTTGTGCTCAGGAAGACTTGGTTTACTTTTCAGTTGAACCGTCTTCCTTCTCTCACCCCAGATGCCGGTGCGCTGATGGGAGATGAAGTCCTCCAGGTTGGCTCTGAACATTGTTTCAGATCCTCGGTGTCCAACACTTCCATCATCCACCAAGAGGAAGGCCTGGTGGTTGTTGTCCAGGCAGCTGCATTCATGGGGCATGTTGTGCACATAGTACCGCGCTGGGAAACTTCCCTGGTGAAGAGTAACCAACCATACGTTTTTACAGAGCAGCCTAGCCAAAGTCCTACAGCAGTTCACAGTACCATTCAGGCCCGTGTGACATTAGTGAGGGGTACACTCTGGATATTGAACTACACTTAAAATGTTTTGGTTTCATGTGATATTTCACAATATAGCAAAACAAATGGCTTCTGCCAATATACTATACGAGACTTCAGATCATATATTATGCTTTTGTGCTAGATTTCACCTTACAAATATATGTGTAATACATATATATAATATATATTTTTTGACATTCATGCATCTTAAGTTTGTTTTTATGTTGACACTGAAGCAGAATGGACACATATGGTAATACCTGTTGGTTTACGAGCTGTTGTCGTTGGTAAATCAATCCCCAGGGCGCGACAGCAACAGCTATAACTTTGGCCTGGGAAAGAGATGAAGCTGTTGCACAATGATCCCTCACTGCCTCACCTACACAGCGGCCAACACCCTCCCTCAGACCTGACGTCAGGATCCAAGCCCCTGGAAAAAGAAAATTAAAAGTACTATTACCTAAATTACTCAGCATTAAGTCAATTGCATAAAAGTTACAAACACCAATAAAATATCACTGATAAAGGCTTTTACCGTAATGCAACACTTCTAGATGACAGCCATTTAAATTCTAACCATATACATAATAAACCTTATCAACAGACACACAGGAGGAATGCCACTGTTGAGTAACACTAGTTTGGCCTGTCTATCACTGACCTTAAGACTAGTCACTAATTACTAGGTACTACATGAAAACAGTTATTAACAGTTATTTTCCAGAACATTCCAGTGAAGCTACCTGTCCTACCTGATCTACTCTGTGAGCCAGAGGTGGCCCGAAACACCAACTCACAACCACAGCCACATCAGAGTTAAATATTCATAAAACATACTTGGTCTCTGGATGTCTATATGCAGTGATATATGCTAAAATTACATGGCCACTGTAGTGTCATTAGCGATTAATTATCATTATCAGCATTAATGACATCTCATGACTTATCACACACACACACACACACACACACACACACACACACACACACACACTCCCTGCTTTAAGTCTTCACTGGAAAAGCTGTCTCCAGTTTCACAATCTTATATGACCTGGAAGTGTGTTGTGTGTGTATGTAAAGGCATGTCTGGATATGCTGAAGTTAAACATGCCATGCAATAATTGCTTTCTTATTTTTTATTTATTATTTTATTTTGGTTATTATTTCAACCATTTACATTTTACTTCCATATATAGTTGAAAATCATTTAAAATGAGTAAAAATAACTAACTAACTGTCTTTATCTTAGTTTTAGTGCACAATATGAACAGAGGTGGAAGGGTGGAGGTTGAATGTAGGGTTAACAGTCCACATGTGTTTGGTTAGATAAGTGAGTGTAAAGGTTTCAAGCACTCTTAAGTGAGCTAGAGATAGAGGAGCAGGAGAGGTTACCTGTGCTCTGTGCGGCCCGGACTAGACCCTGTCTGATCACTTCTCGCACCCTGGGTTTCACCTTCCCTTCCCCCTCTCCCCCCACCACAGACACCACCAGATTGGGTATCGGCAGGCCCCATTGTGACGTCATCAGCGAGTACACATTGTCCGGAGGTGTATCATGTGCCAGGCGCAGAAACTTGGGGACACAAGATGAATGACGTATGAATGCACAGCAGAAAAACGGTCTTGAGTGTTTGCATGTGTGATATTGTTCATCCTAAACTAAAATACACAGGTATTCAGACTTGTTCAAACATGCACAAGCATGTAGGATATTCATGTTGTCACTCACAAACTGCTGAATGTAGGAAGGGATTTGTGTGAGAAGAGAAAGACTGAACAATGGATCTGCCTGAGGCAACACACGGTTTCCACAAAAACATTTCAGAGAGGTTTTCTTTTGTTACTGTCTAAATTTAATTAGCTGTATTGTGGCTATGAGAAGTGTATGACTTCAGGCTCTGTGGGGCTGGTTAAAGGTTTAAAGGACAAGTTTATAACTGCTTTGAGTTACATGTTTACATGTTAGCGGTTCTGTAATTGTTCAGAAGCCTGGCATACTTTTAAACAGAACAATGGTAGACTTTAGTCTGGGCAGTGCGATGTGTCATTTTTGACATGAGTAAAAAACGAAGCCGTGAGGATCGGGGAGTTCAAGGGATTGTAATGCTGTTTAACAACATGCAAATTGTTCAGTTGATGAAAAAAAAAACCTGTCAGTAGAATTTTTGTAAATTCATTTGATATAAAAAAAAAAATCATTGGATAATTGTGGCGCATTTACATAACATTTAATGATGTTTCACTGTTCCTGTTAAATACACAAATAAACATCTGTGTGTCTATCCCTCAAAGTAGATGTCAATATGTTCCGCCCCTAAGGTCTACATCTTAATGCTTTAAAGACCACAAAATAAAAATGAAAAACATTATGATTTAAGTTATTGTTTATTTATTAACAGGCTTCTTGTTAATTTGTGTAGAAAGAAACACAAATCATATACACTGTAAAACTGTAAAGATCTCACTTTTCACTTTTAAGCTAATTTTCACAAGACAAATCCAATAACTTCAACTGGAATCTGGGTGATCTTGTATTTCTAGAGAGGACTAAATATTTCTACACACTGATTTTGCAATGGATTCAGTTGGTCATGTGAATTCAGTGTAGACTGAATACAGAAAACAGAAAACTTGTGAGCGCTGCTTCATACACGGCTATAGTTTTGA
This sequence comes from Carassius auratus, assembly GCF_003368295.1. NCBI lineage: Eukaryota > Metazoa > Chordata > Actinopteri > Cypriniformes > Cyprinidae > Carassius > Carassius auratus. The sequence continues at coordinate 21,782,241 of NC_039270.1, read as the reverse complement.
CAAAAGACAATAGTTGGCTCACTATTTGCTTATGTGATATCATCTTTAGTCACTGACATCTACTGCATTTAATGTCAATGTTAATGACTAGAACCTGAACAAGCAAACATTTGCATAAAGTCCTGCACACTGTGAGAATTGAAATTACATATATTTTCCTCCACTGTATATCATTCTGTAATAAACATACATAGTAATTATGTAATTAGGCACTGAAGAAGGTTATGGTGTCACCAAAATGTTCCTCAGTAAGGACGTGTTTTTTATCATCGCATTTGTGAGTTTTTAGTCATTTCTTTAAAGAATAGATCCTCAGTGTAAAGTATTACCAATTGAACACACTTGAATTGTAAGATGGAGTTCGTTTTTCAAATGACAGTAACTGTGATTGTGCATGCTTGGGGATGTGTAGAAGAAGGTGAGACACCCACTGGACTGTTTCTGCGTCCGGATCCAGCAAACTCCAGCTGTCCAAAGGCATCGGTGGGGTATTCAGAGGTGTGTTCTTTACTGTCCCACTGGCTGATCACAGCATCACCTGACGTTATGGATGGATGAATGTCCCGTGCTCCACCACACTGGCACAAAGCCCCATTACTTCCACACAGAAAGAGAGAGAGAGAGACAGAGACAGAAACAGAGAACAGGTTTCAGTGGGCTCAGATTTCTGATATCTGTATTATTCAAGCCATCATTTCAGAGGAAGAGACTTGAAGAGAAAAAAAGAAATCAACCTCCTTTGTGTGTGTCATTCATGTTACAACTAATTTATCAAAGGAAGACATTACTAGCTGAAATCAAACAGTATGTCACATAACGTACACATCATCACTAAAATTAATAAATGAAATGAAAACAGTACCTGCCCAAACCCTGTTGTGAATCACTAAATAACAATAGCTTGTAAAGGGGAAAAGGACAGGGGAAATACTGTGCTGACAAATGGCTAGTTCATCTTCATTCAAGATAAAAAAAGGCATGTTTGTTGACCCACCCTACATTACCAAATCGGCTACTTAACGGCACAGATCATATTACCAGGAGATCAATGGCTGTTTTAAATAAGCGAGTATGAAAGGACTGAATAGATTTTCTGCATACGCTAGTAAATCTGAATGCAAGAGAAAATGGCTGTTGTACCTGGAAGAGTCCTCCACAAAGGTGGTGCACACTCTCTTTTTAATCATCTTTGGGATCCAGCTCTACAACACAGACGTTACACAGTAAAGCATGAGTCAGAGACATCTGCACATGCAGGTCCGGTTTCTTTTCTTTCACAGTCAGTGACTGAGGAGAACAAACTATGAGATTACGCTTGAATGGCAAAAGAAGTTTCAAGGAAATGTTTTGATGTGTGACATGCAATTCTAAATCACAGAAACGAACAGCTTTTTTGTGTCTTCTGCCTACTTCCTGCTTAAATTTCAAAACCATGAACAACAAAACATGATAATTATAGTAATCAAAATCATAGTACTTAGCCCATAACTTGTTTTAACTATAACTGTATAATAAAATAAAAACCTTTATTCTGGGCGAAGATGGCTGCATATTAGATAACTGTATTTGGAAACTATATAATCAATGGAGAAAAAAAACGTTTTGATTATTAAAACAAATGTTGAGCTGAGATAATAATCACAGCTTTAGGAGCATTCAAAACTAAATAAAAAGAGAAAGTCTTCTTATCTTCTTAGGTTGCTGAAATTAAATGAACCAGGCCGACTTGTTTTCAACTACAAACAGCAAGTTTGTTTATCCCACATAAGAGCCGTAAAATACTTTTTAATGGATGACAATTCTGCATAAAACAAAATATACACTAGCTCTGTAATTTGACAACGTTTTCTCTTTTAACATGCTATCATCCATCTCCATTTGTTGCATTCTTTTTTTATTCTCCTATTTTTATTTAATATATTTTATAAATGTATTACATTTCATTTTCTATTTCATGCATGTAATGACTTTATGAATTGCTTTATTAATTTTGCATTTTGAGAATTATAAAATAGCAATATAGTGAAATGAATAAAACATAGAACACAAAAGGCTCTTGCATATCTTAAATGTAAGCATTGACATACAAATGTCTGTTTATGTATATGTAAAAATGGGCCTCCAATCTTCATCCTGTTCACTGAGCAAATGCAAAACCCTGTTAAACAAGCTTATAACTTTAATATGGTGCTTTAAAGTTTGGTTAATCATTTCATATGACTCCCTCAGCAACATCTGAGACAATCCCTTCCAAACCTGATTGGAAAGGCCATTAAAACAGTCATTACATTTGCATGTAGCTTACAGTTGTCACATATTAAGACACATATTCTAATACATTTTACATATTAAGATGGAGACTAATTGAAATGTATTAGAAGCGGCAGCAGGACTTTGATAAATTGCTTCTGCTTATTGTTCTCAGTCCACTGGATAAAAGCGTCTAATGCGCAGCGGTGCAAGACAATATCAAAGTATGATATGGAAACATGGAAAAGCTTGAGAAACGTTTGTCATTCAACTTATTACAGGTGCATAAACCTTGCACTCACAAAATCGTGATTTCGGACGTCTTAAGGTTTTTTTTTTTTTTTTTGCAGTGTTTACAGTTACAGGACTATTTTCAGTCAGTTTACAAAGTACTTTGTACTCAAATTACTCGTTTTAATGCAGTGGCAAAATAAATAGTACAAAGCATGAACAATAAAAAACGACTATCTTCCGTACTGAGAAACACTTAAGTGACTTTAAAACATGTTTTACTTTTAATAATGTATCAACCACACCTGATCATTTTCGGATTTTCTCTCTCCTCCACCTCCTTCATTCTCTTTCTCGATTTTCTTCATTTTGATCATCTGTCCGCCCTATTATGGATAAAATATTATTCAGATGAGATCCATGGGGAGTCTAGATCCAATTATGCTCTAGTTTGCCATCAGCCGGATTCCCGAGATATTTAATCAAACTTTTTCTGAAGCCGTGTACTGGAAGCCCCGCCCACGCTACAAGTGTCTGGACGCATTCCAGCACGAGCTCAGCTCACGACACTCGGCGCTGAATTAAACCAAACAAACGATTGTGAGCGGACAGCTCAGGGAAAACAAGATAAGAGCAGAATAAGAAGAATATGATAAGAGAGAGGTGTATTAATTCATTATATGTAAGCTGTTAAAAACAGGATACTTCTGGTTATCAGAAAGGTTTCCATTTTTCATGCCCCTACAGGCGTGTCTTTTGAAATACTATTGACCTTAAGATGCCATTTGGCGTGGCCAGTTATGCTGGTTTGACTGAAGTTAGTTTTGAACTCCAGGAAGTAGCCTAAACAAATAATCTCCTGTAAGATTCAAATATTTATTCATTTCCCCCCAAATACAGTAGAATACTCTCTCTGTCTCTAGAAAGAAAAATGACATTTAGAAAGAAATTAAAAGTACAGAAATAAATACCTAATAAAAACAAGTCAGAAAGAAAGTGTTTACACAGAATTTGACCGGAAGACAGGAACTTCCAGTGCAGAGGAAAGTACAAAGACATAATGAATTAATAGGGGAGAGCAGGGGTGAAAGTACCATTCTTCAGAAAAACATCATTTTAAAAGATAATGTTGTAGACAGAGATATATTTCTGCTGTGGCCAGCAACTCAGAAGTGTGGTCTATCAATACCAGGGGGTATTTTGTAGAAATGTAGAAAGACTTCAGTATAATTTCACTTTGAACATACGTTGCACATTGTTACTTTTGACCCCATCGGTTGGGAGGAAAGTAACACAACAATATAAGCTAGATTTTTTTCTGTTACTCTCATTTTTCTTAAGTGTACCTGATTGTGACCTTGTTGATATGTAACTGCAAACAGAGCAAGCAACCCAACTTCTTGTCCAAGCTCTTGTTCTCTCCAGACTGGACTATTGTAATGCTCTCCTGGCGGGACTTCCTGCATGTACTGTCAAGCCTCTGCAAATGATCCAGAATGCAGCAGCGAGGGTTGTCTTCAATGAGTCACAAAAAAAGCTCATGTTACTCCCCTCCTCATCAGGTTTCACTGGCTACCAGTAGCCGCTCGCATCAAATTCAAGGTACTGATGATTGCCTACAAGACAACCACTGGCACGGCACCAACTTACCTAAACTCACTGGTTAAATCCTATGTGCCCTCCAGAAGTTTGCGCTCTGCAAGTGAACAACGCCTTGTGGTGCCATCCCAAAGAAATTCAAAATCACTCTCACGGACCTTTTCCTGGACTGTGGTCAGCTGGTGGAATGACCTCCCAATCTCAATTCGTACAGCGGAGTCTTTACTCACTTTCAAGAAACATCTAAAGACTCATCTTTTTCGCCTGCACTTAACCTACTAACACCAGTACTTTTCCTCTTCTTGTTTTTTTCATTTAATAAAAAAAAAAAAAAAAAAAAAAAAAAATTATATATACCTGGCTATGCGTTCTATACTAGACTAACTGAGACTTGTCATGGCACTTATATTCTGTTGTTGTTCTCTTGTTGACCTGACTGCTTCTATTGTTCTCATTTGTAAGTCGCTTTGGATAAAAGCGTCTGCTAAATGATTAAATGTAAATGTAAATGCAAACATATTTTGTCCTTTATCTTTGCAAAAAATTAAATTACATTTTCATATTTTCATTTTAAATTTAAGTTTCATCAGACTGTATTTTTTTATTGTCAATTTCAATGTATTTTTATAAACAATGTTGTACATTTTTCAACAATGTACAATATAAAAATGTAATTACATTAGCATAATAAAAAAACTCTAAACATAATGTAACAGTAAGCATATTTATGTTTCCATCCAGTTGTTTTTGTTCAAAAATTTAAAATGTGCATTAAAACATCTGGAAACACTACAAATTCATAGGTGGAGGTGTAAAGGCTAAGATATGGCTAAAAACTAAATATAAATGTGACGTAGCAGCTACCCAGAGAGAGATGTTCCTCTATGTCCAGAAACGCCCTCTCAAAAACATCTGGATAGAACCAGACCTCCGTCTGTCTTTCTGACCCTCACTCAGACATATTCTTTTGGTATAATATGACATAAACATTTTAATAAATAATGCAAGACACAGAAATTCACAAATATAGCTTGCATTGGAACAAAATAAATACTTTTTGTCTCTGTAGCGGGAACTCCTGACATTTAAACTCAATTTAATTTTATACTGAAAAAATAAGAAAATGCAAACTTTAGGATGTGTTAAAGCACTAAATAACCTGTAGATTGATCATTACTGCGACACATGAAACAAGAAAAACAACACGACTAATTTGAAAAGATTAACGATTTAGTAATTAACTTTTTGTACTCAAACAGTTTTATGGACCTACCTTCAGGAAACGATGAGGAAATCACATGATATTTCTCAGCTCCGTCAAGGATTGAATAAGCTGTCATAAGAATGCAAATACAAAAAGAGGCTCAGAGAAAATCCCTTTGTTACTTTCGTCCCACGTTATTTTCGACCCCGCTCTCCCCTACATAACACAGTAGACATGGAATATATAATACTAATAAGAAAAACAGAAAATTAATTAATGCACTATATAGACTAACATGTAGAAAAAAAAATGTTTTAACTGTTGTTTTAATGTTGTTTAAATAAATTTACAGGCATGCTTTTTCCAAGTGTGCAGTTTACAAATGTACACATTTTGAATTTGTTGTGATGGTCAATGTAAAGGCTAGAAGTTTTAATTGTTAAGGCCTAAGATGATAGGTCTGCGGGGGAAAGCTGTTCTTGTGGCTGCTGTACTGGTAGAAGATGTTCTGTAGCTCGGACCAGAGGGCAACAGTTGGAAGAGAGAGGGGGCTCGTTGTGATTTCTTAGCCCTTTTCCTGGGCTAAGAAATCTGGAGATGGCTCCGCTTATCCTCTCAGCAGTCCTGACTGTCCAATGTAGTCTCTTGAACCAAACCAGAGAGTTACAGATAAACACAGGACAGACTCAGTGATGGCCGAGTAGAAGTGGGTGGCAGGTTGAACTTCCTCAGCTGGTGAAGGAAAATACAACCTCTGTTGGGTCTTTTTAGCAATAGTGTTTATGTGAGTGTCCCATTTCAGGTCCTGAGTGTTGCCCAGGAACCTGAATGAGTCCACTGCAGTCACAGTGTATGATATGCTGTATGATGGTAAGTGGAGGGAGAGCACGTGGTTTCTCCTGAAGTCCACGATCATCTTCACTGTTTTGAACATGTTGAGCTCCAGGTTGTTGAGACTGCACCAGACAGCCAGCTCTTTTACCATATGTCTGTAAGAAGACTCATCTGGATATATATATATATATATATATATATATATATATATATATATATATATATATATATATATATATATATATATATATATATAAATATATATATATATATATATATATATGGTAACATTTTAGAATAGGTAACACTTGTTAACTATTAAAGGGGGGGTGAAATGCTATTTCATGCATACTGAGTTTTTTACACTGTTAAAGAGTTGGATTCCCATGCTAAACATGGACAAAGTTTCAAAAATTAAGTTGTACGTTTGAAGGAGTATTTCTGTTCCAAAAATACTCCTTCCGGTTTGTCACAAGTTTCGGAAAGTTTTTTTCGAGTATGGCTCTGTGTGACGTTAGATGGAGTGGAATTTCCTTATATGGGTCCTAGGTCAAGTCTGCCGGAAGAGCGCACACTCCCGTATAGCGAGGCTGAGCCATAGACAGTAAAAGAAATGGACACAGCGACCCCATTGGAACTCAATTGAGACAAGTGAAGCCCATTTTTAGCGTTTTTTAGCACTTCCGTTTCTGACACGCAGACTCAAACTAAGCTTGATGACGTCAGCAACCTGTCTGACAGATGTAAATCTTCTAAGTGGCTGTGCGTGCAAACTGCCATCGTTAATCTTGCAGAGACGGCGAGCTTGAGCGGGGAGTTCTTTGTCGTGAGTGAGCAGGAGTAAGTATTCTGATTAATTATTTTGTATAGTATTTTAAAATGTAACGCCAGTACGCCATATTAAGTTAATTGCCTGCGAGCTTCTCCTCCTGTCTGTACGGTAATGCGACAGAGAGTCGCGTGGTTATGACACAACCGTTAGCCTATTTTTTACAAAAACTGTTTATACGGGGCCATAATGTAACATAGAAGGTAATGGAGCCCTTTATACATTGTCGTGTATCTTTAGAAATAAATAATGGACAAACGGAGTCTTTAAACGCCTCAGATGTAAAGTTATTCGCTGTCAAAGTGACGCCAAAATGAATGGGAGTCAATGGGAATGCTAACGCAAGTGAAGTTCTGCTAAAAAATGGCAGCCCCCACCCGACTTCAACTTCCGGTCGAGTTCCTTGCCCCCTGGGCTGAGCAGCACAGACATTTCACTGATCGGAGCGATTCACTGATCACAGCGAGAGCGTCGCGAAAAGTCACAAAAGAAGTGTGTTTTTGGTTGCCAGGGCAAGACAACCCTGCACAGATTACCAAAGAAAAAACAGCATTAAGGGACCAGTGGATGGAGTTTATTTTTACAGAGCATCAACGGAGTTGTGCAAGTGTTTTTGTTTGTTCCCTGCATTTCGAAAATGCTGGTTTTACAAACAAGGCCCAGTTTGACGACGGATTTGCATATCGTTTATTTCTTAAGGATGATGCAATCCCAACGAAAAAGGGTCACATTGTGTGTTGGAACCACAGGCGGTGAGTAAAACTGCTTAAAATATCTCTGCCTCCTTGTTAGTGCTTCCGCCTCCCATCGGAGACCCGGTTTCGAGCCCCGCCCGGAGCGAGTCGTTGCTGCTGCTGCACTCGTTCAGTTTCAGCCTTGGGATCTGATTCTGGATCATAAATAAACGGCTGAATCTGACTGTTAGCCATGGTTTGTTTTTGGATGATGATTTTTTCCTCAAGGCAATGTCAGAGCTTTCAAACGCTCTCAACTCAAAAGCCTACTGGTGCTCGTGATTCTTTAGCTCCGCCCACACGTCACGCCTCCAGCCGCTCGTGTTTTTCCTGGAAAAATCGGTACAGACTATCTTTCTCTTATGAATATAATAAAACTAAAGACTTTTTGGAGTTATGAAGGATGCAGTACTACTCTATAGGTACTCAAGATTAACAGGATATTGAGTGAAAACGAGCATTTTACCCCCCCCCCCCCCTTTCACTATTAACTACGACGTTTCTCTCAATAAATTCTTAATTTGATGCTCATTAATAGTTAGTAAGGTAGTTGTTAAGTTTAGGTATTGGGTAAGATTAGGGATGTAGAATAAGGTCAAGTAGAATAAGGCATTAACATGATCTTAATTAGCATTAATGCATGGCTAATGTTATAGTAATATGCATGCTAATAAGCAGTGTTGGGTATAGTTACTTTGGAAAGTAGTTAGTTAAGTTACAACGTTACCATCAATTAAAAGTAATTAGTTATGATACAGCGTTACCTATTCATAAAAGTAACGCGTTAGAGTACTCATGCGTTGCCAAAAATTAAAAGCCGTTTGCAGCGGCTCACACACGACAGACATAGCCCCCGGCCCCTTTAAATGCACCTAGAAGTCGTGACTCCCGACAATGAATAACGTCATTCATCCGACTAAATTAACACTGCAGGATAACAATAACAGGAAAGACAGTCAGCAATAGGCTATTCCACATGGCGTTTTATTTATTTATTATCACAGAACATATTATTAATCAAAATTCGCACCTAACCAGCCCGGGTAGCCTAGGCTACTGTATATTATGAGCACCACAAGATAACTCCTGATTTTTCTTTAACTTTACATAATGCAGTTATCAAAGTAAAATTATGCTTACTTGTAAACACAACCTTAAACAGGCTTGCAGATTTAAATCCATTTAGAAATGATGAACAACCAGCCAGCCAACGATCTAACAAAAATTAACAGCTGACTGTCAAACAAAAATGATAACAAACCGAATTAAATCCTTCACTGCCACACAGGCAAATGACAAATCGCTTAATAGCCGAACTAATTATTATTAAAGTGTCACTCACAGTCACAAGCCTAAATTCGCTGTAACACAGTCCTCTTACATTTACTCTTCAAAGTAGTGATTAAAACGTAGCAGAAGCAGATTTTCGAAACGTTTGTCCGACAGTCGATTTCTTTTTCGTTGACAAATTGAAAATAATGTGCATACTTCCATAAACCAAACGCGGTCCTCTCTGCTATCTTGCCGGGAGTTCGAAAAAAAAAAAACCCCACACACACAGGGTCAGGCGCAGGGCACAGACGCATCACAGCCATTGACTTTACGATCACAGAGCTTCGGCTCCGCTGATACATCCGCAGGTGGCACAGTAAACCTAGGCATACTGTCTGACAAAAAGCAGGCTGCAGTCGGGATTTTCCTTTCCTTAAAATAACGGACTACTTTTTTTAAAAAAATAACGAAGTTACTGATTACTTACGCACGAAACTAACGCGTTAAGTTACAAATTTCAGGAAAAAAGTAATTAGAGTACTGTAACGCGTTACCCACAACACTGCTAATAAGCAACTCATAGGTGTAACCTATTCTAAAGTATTACCATGTATATATATATATATATATATATATATATATATATATATATATATATATATATATATATATATATATATACACACACACACACACACACAAACCCAATTCCAAAAGAAGTTGGGACACTGTACAAATTGTGAGTAAAAAAGGAATGGAATAATTTACAAATCTCATAAATTTTTATTTTATTCACAATAGAATATAGATAACATCAAATGTTGAAAGTAAGACATTTTGAAATGTCATGCCAAATATCGGCTAATTTTGGATTTCATGAGAGGTACACTTTCCAAAAAAGTTGGGACAGAAAGCAATAAGAGGCTGGAAAATTTTTATGTACATATAAGGAACAGCTGGAGGACCAATTTGCAACTTATTAGGTCAATTGGCAACATGATTGGGTATAAAAAGAGCCTCTCAGAGTGGCAGTGTCTCTCAAGTCAAGATGGCAGAAGATCACCAATTCCCCCAATGCTGAGGCGAAAAATAGTGGAGCAATATCAGAAAAGAGTTTCTCAGAGAAAAATTGCAGAGAGTTTGAAGTTATCATCATCTACAGTGCATAATATCATCCAAAGATTCAGAGAATCTGGAACAATCTCTGTGTGTAAAATGAACTGTGGCAGAGTGGAAAACTGTTCCGTGGTCAAACAAATCAAAATTTGAAGTTCTTTTTGAAAACTGGGACGCCATGTCATCTGGACGAAAGAGGACAAGGACAACCCAAGTTGTTATCAGCGCTCAGTTCAGAAGCCTCCATCTCTGATGGTATGGGGGTTGCATGAGTCCGTGTGGCTTGGGCAGCTTACACATCTGGAAATGCATCATCAATACTGAAAGGTATATCCAAGTTCTAGAACAACATATGCTCCAATCCAAACGTCGTCTCTTTCAGGGAAGACCTTGCATTTTCCAACATGACAATCCCAGACCACATACTGCATCAATTACAACATCATGGCTGTGTAGAAGAAGGATCCGGGTACTGAAATGGCCAGCCTGCAGTCCAGATCTTTCACCCATAGAAAACATTTGGTGCATCATGAAGAGGACGATGTGACAAAGAAGACCTAAGACAGTTGAGCAACTAGAAGCCTGTATTAGAAAAGATTAGGACAACATTCCTATTCCTAAAATTGAGCAACTTGTCTTCTCAGTCCCCAGACGTTTGCAGACTGTTATAAAGAAGAGGGGACTCCACACATGTGTTGATGCCATGAAATTTATAATCAACTTATTTTTCCCTTAAAATGATACATTTTCTCAGTTTAAACATTTGATACGTCATTATGTTGTATTCTGAATAAAATATTAAAATTAGAAACTTCCACATCATGACATTCTGTTTTTATTCACAATTTGTACAGTTCCCCAACATTTTGGGAATCGGGTTTGTGTTTGATAACCCTGAATGAATATGATTTTATAAAGGCCTGTTATATATTGTGATTTAAAAAATGAATACGTTTTAAATCTTTAAAGTTGAGTTAAGCATTTCTTCCAATATATGAACCCATATGATGGGAATGGAAACATGTATAACAGGAATGACCAGATTAATTTTAAAATTTTATATGAAATCAGTATAATTGGTATGTCCAAATGAAATGCACTAATTCAACACGTGATGAAGAGGTGTTCATGTTCACACCCCCAAATAATGAAGGACATAATGCAACAAAGGTATACACAATATACTGTTTAAAAAAGCATTATCCTTGGGATGATTCATAAAACTGAGGTCCTGACCTTTTCTGTGGTCACTAAAAAAATCTCATGGCACTTCTCATAAAGAGTAGGGGTGTGTCCCTGGTGACCTGGCCAATTTCCATCCTTATAACATCTTTCAGCCCTTCAAAGAAGTGTTAAATTAGTGTACTTTAATCCCAGTAAGACCAACTTTAAGATTTTATGCAGTCAAAATAAAGACATGGGTTTTTTTTTATGTAAACTGCAATTTTAAATGAAAAGTGTACATTATCTTTCATGATAAGTTTAGTAAAATCTGTATCGACAGCTGAAGTATTAAACCTTTCAATACTACCTTTAGACAGTCCTTGTTTTATCCTCAGCTGGTTTCAAGGAAGCTTTCACCCTCAAGCTATACATATTTTTACAGTACAGTATACTGTCATTGAGGTTTAGTCTCCTTAATCTCTCTAGCATGAAGAATGGTCTCATTAGCTACATGTGAAATATTGTACACTAAGAAAGAGTCTGTAACAATATGATTTTCGTGTAATTTTCGATTTTTATAAAGGTTTTTTACCCATATTTTGAATTACACATTGCATTATGTTTGATGGATAAATGAAAGTTTACAGTATTATTACGGAGTTAGTTACATTCCAAATCTGATTTGTTTTAAATATGCACATTTGTCTGTTTGTTTGCATTTATGTAAAGTCACCATCTACTGCATAACAACATATTTTTATAATAGTAGGGTGGGAAACTGTAACATCTGTATATACTGTATAAGGTTTTAGTTTCTCAGTAATCAAGGGCAATAATAAGGCAAGCTTTTAGATGATTCATATGAATGCCTAAAATTGGGAGAAATAAATTCCAAACGATGTTGAACTCTTGCTTTTATGCTCATAGAGCTTTAAGCTGAAAACCGATGATTTGATAAAGAAAAGAGTCAGTCGTCTACATTTGGAAGGACAAATTTGAAAGTTTATCTCTCATGTGACTTTCAAAATAACTACAGTTTTCCTCAGTACAAACAAAATCCAAAACGCATGCATTTATCTCAACCATTCATATACACACGGTCTTCTGCCAACTCAATTATATTATGTGAAGCTTAGATGGGGTAAAACAAATTCTCTAGCTAGGACATTTTGTCAGATAAATTCAGCTGTTTATACTGGAAGTAAAAAGAAAAACACACACACACACACACACACATATATATACACATTCCACTGTCCTAGGAGATGGAACTGATAAATATCCTCCATTCCTTAGGTATCTCCGATTCTGAAAGTGTCACGTGTCTGAGCAGCACATCTACAAATGAATGCTCTCTGACGCAGGAAAAAGACTCAGGTTGCACTTTCAATCCTAGTTTTAAAGGACGGGGAACGTTAAATCTCTGTTCTCAGTTCTTTCATTCATTCTTTCACACTCAATAGTAATAAATGTGTAATCTAGCTGACTATTTAAAATGTGCACCCTTCTTTGAAAGGGAGAGAGGAAGAAAGAACACCCATGTAGTGTACTTAAAAGTATATACATGTTGAACATAATGTGTAAGAAAGTGTGTGCCATCTTTATCTCTCCCTCTCGAGGGTATACCTTATATCATACCACCTTTCTATATTCATACATATTTATAGCAAGACAAGAAAAAGAGACAGGAAGGAGGGTGGAGTACTCAGGTTTACATGATGTCAACACATAGGGGGAACAGAGCAATACAACAAACAACTGTCACTCAATAGCCATGGTGGGCTCAAACATGTGCAGGGGAGCAGATTTTGCAAACTTCTTTGACCAGATGGAGAGAAATAAACAGTCTTTGCCCAATCATGTTGAGGAATGCATTGAGGCAGACTCTCTGTCCTCTTTTTCCTCCTCGTCCATCTTGCGGCCATGCTTTCTGAAATACTTGTACCTCTGGACATAAAGCTTGACCAGGTTACTCACTTTAACTGGGTTTATCTCACCTGTCCGGCTGTGACAAATCTGTGAGGTAAAGACAGATTTAGTCATGGTCTGTCTAAATATTTATGAGTAGCACTGTGTTGTGTGCTGCGAATCAAGGCTATCTTCAAGTTATATTTATTTACCTTGTGCACAGCTTTCCTTAAGATATCCTTGTATTCGTCTTTGTTGATGTCTTTACGCTGGTAGTATGGCTTGATGGCCAATTTGACTTCCTCTACTGCCCTCTCCTGGGTGTGGAGCTTCTTCAGATACTAACCAAAAGTAGTTGATTTAGATTTGGATTGTTATAGATAGGGTTGCTATTCCATAAAAAATAAAAAAAAACTTATTTTGTCATATTGTAACACTGAGAGCAAGAAAACTATTAATTATCAAGCATATTTTGTCCTTGCATGTTTTTAAATTCATGTTTGGCCCAACCGGCTGCCAATAGCACTGAACTTAGAAGTAAAAAACATAATTTTTGCATCCCCATAGTAAATGGACTTTAAAGTGATTCAAATCCAAAGCACCTTAAATTATTAATTCGATTTACTCTGGCACTAAGCCATAGCGCATTTTACTTTTTGCTAATTACAGAAATATAGAAATGTATAGATCAAAAGGAATTCTATGCTTGTCTACAAGACCTGTGGGCTGAAACAAAGAGAGAGAAGAATGTTAAATTAAGTGCTGATACCTTGTCAGGGTCTTTACTTTCGCTATCCCAGCCCATTTCACTGCCCCCTGTTGGCCCTGCCATTCCCACTGGCGATGGAGGCGGTGGAGTTTGAGCACAGCCTCCACCCATTGAGAGTCCAGGGTGTAAGTGTGAAGGAGGAGTTTTGGTGCAGCCAACCAATGGGACAGAGCTGTGGAGAATAAACTGGGCAGGAGTGGGTCCTTGGGGTGGAGCATGTGATGGAGGTGGAGGAACTTGTGATGAGAGAGATGAGGATGATAAAGGAGGGTGTGGCTGGGACTGGTTCTGATTGGCCTGAGAGAGAATCTGTGTAAAATGAAAGGGAAGAATATAAAAATTTAGTTAGTTATCAATTTACTTCCCAAACAATAGCAATTGAATATGTCAATCAGCTAGCCTTAAAGCCTTTGGTAGAGCTACTTTAAAACAGGATACAAAATTATTCTGGATTGACAGTGCATTTATAAGGAAAACCAACATTATATAAAATAATAATAAACAGGAAGTAACATTAGACTTTAAAATATGCAAAAAAATAATTTCGAAGGTGAAAATTAATATTCTAATTAAAAAAAAAAGTGGAAAAAAAGGCCTGCGGTAGTAGAGGCATGGTTGTTTGCTTTGCGAGTGGGCGCGCTAGCGCGCCTGAGGGTTCAGGGACAGGTCACAGCCTAACAGGAGTCGCACTACTCAGGCACAGCATCACTGCTGAAAGTCGATGCGTCTTCATGGAAGATGCCAGCAAGTGCAGAGTCCAACTCAACAGCAGCAGAGAAAATGAGGTAAATTGTTGACCCGCGAGATAAAGTTGCATGCAAGCTATTTAAGATACAGTTAGGATAGCTACCATTCGACAACTAGCAACATGAGGTCACATCTCAAAAATGTGCACCCAAATAAGCATGGCATAATGTGTGGAACTCCAGCTTTGCATCGCCCGCTGCAAGCTCTTTGTCTGCAACACGACAAGAGGCCATAACGGATAAATTAATTTCGTTCATTTGCAAGGACATGAGACCGATCAGTATCGCGGATAGGGCACGCTTCGGGGAGTTCTGTTAAGCAATGGATCCGAGGTTTGATTATTTATTGTTTCATGTCAACGAAAAGTTCCATGTTTATCACAGCACAGCTGTCAGTTCAATGTCAGTTATATATGCTGTAAAACTTCAATTAATATTAATAATATTTGTTTCAATCACTGAATGAAGCCTGCTTTATTTGGGACAACAGTCGCGAACTTAAATTAATAAAAGAACTAAAAAATTTAAACCGTTATGCGCAGAGAATGTGAGGGTGAGAGAGCTTGAGGTCTGCAGTCTTGGCCATTAGTTGATTTCCTTGTTTTTGTGTAGGTAATACGTTGTCATATATGTTTAAACTTAAATAGACTATCTATACAAGTAGTTATGTCTCTTTGTATTATTTTGGCCTGTTATTGACGTAATGCGCGTCATTGAGAACATGCACAACCAGATGTTCGAATAGTTCGAATATTCGTGTATTTTTTAGAGGGAATATTCGAACGTCATTTTTGAGCAATTTTGACAGCCCTACTTCATATGTGCTTCCATTTCCAGGTCTCCTGAATTTGCATTCATACGAAAGTAAGTCAATGGAGAGAAAAGTTTAAAGTGACCACCTCTTAGTAATATCACAGGTTTTACCTGACTTGTGGCATGGATGAACTCTTGTGCTTTGGCTCTGCTGGCTATATTGGCCTCCTCCATTTTGAAGAGGAGAGCTGTCACTAAAAAGAGATTTAAAAGCAGAACATGACTTCTAATCCTACTATAAAATTAAAGTGCATGTGGAAAGGGAATTACTTAAAAATTAATGTAACACTCACATGCTAAAACACCTCCAGCAGTGCAGTCCACTCCGGTTTGTAGACTCCAGGGTAATGGTGGAGGCGGAGGTGGTGGTGGCTTGTTAATTGAAGATGAAGATACTGATGAAGAGGAGGATGAAAAAGGGTCATTTGCCAGAGGAGCACTGGAATGAGAGATGGAGGCTGACACCAGAGACGTTGAAGTAGAGCATGGTGGTGAGCCCTTCAGATCATCTGGTGGGAGAGGTTTAGTACTGGAAGTGGACTGAGATATGGTATCGCTCCTGCTCTGCGATGACTGCAGACCGGGAGGGCTGGAAGGGGACTTTGAGGGTGTGAGAGACAAGGCTTTGGACTGACCAGGGCCATCCTCTGAGAGGAATGAAGGCTCTGGTGTCTTGCAGCTACTATCAACAGTTTGAGAGTCTGGGGATGACTCCCTAGTATCTCGAGATGGAGGCAAAGACAGTGGGGATGTGTGTGGTGGTGAAGAGGACGGAGGAAGAATACTTGCTGATGAGGAAGTGGAGGATGATGAAGAAGAGGAGGGAGTGGGACCAGGATGAGCTGAAGGAGGACTGGATGGCTTGGATCCAACCCCAACCAAAGGCTGCATTTCTGTTGCTACTCCCGGCCAACCACCACCAACTGTGCTACAATTACTATTAACACCTTTAGAATCACTTCCATCCACATTTATCCCTTTCTCTCTGGGCTTCTTTCCAGGCCTCCTTCTACGTTTCGCTGCCAGTGAGGAAGTAGGGGAAGAGGCAGATGAAGACGTGGACGTAGCAGAGCTTGCCTTGGCCTTCTTTGACTTTAGTCCACTTGAATTTGTTGATGATAGAGGCCCGAGTATGTTCCGTTGTTTCCCAGTTTTGCTTGGGTCTTTGCCTCTCCCTGGAAGGGCCAGTGTCTCGGAGCAGGGCTTAAGAAATGGTGATCGGCTCTCATTGTCTCGGCGGAAAACCACAGCAATAGACCCACCAACAACTGAGGGCCCTGAAGCTCCACTTACAACACCACCAGGTCCAAGAAGGTCAAGGCCCAGCTTCCCAGAGTTACCAGTGGTGCTACTAACACCTTCACGCACTAGAACAGAGACTTTAGATTGGAGCTTACCCTTTCTGGTACCACCACTGAGCTTCTTGGACCTGCCAGAACGCCCGGTATCCTTCTTCCCTATTTTTTCCTTACCGGTTTTCCGTCCTCGCTTAGTAGTTGATGAGGACGCTGTGGGCTGAAAGGAGGTGATGTTGCCTGAGGATGCAGAAAGAGGAGGTGAGAGAGATGACAGAAGGTTTTGACTTTTGGCTTTTGGTCTATGAGAAGAAGAGGTGGAGGTGGATTCAGACTGACCAACTGTCTTGCTTGATCTGGATTTCTTCTTCAGATTATGTCGGCTAGTTTTGGGTGCTGCGGATTTAATTTTAGGACTGGGTTGAGGGGGCTCAGGAGGAGGAGGAAGCAGTGGTGAGTCCTCTAGTGAAGGGTAGTCTGAATCCAGTGCTTCCCCATCCAAAGAGAGCATGTCAATCTCAGGATGATCCGAGAGACGGTCAGATTCATATCCATGATAACGAGGAGGCGTGAGGGAGGTGGGGCGGGATCTGCTTCTGGATCTGCTCCTGTGGTCCTCATCCTTTCTTTCCTTATCATCTGATTGTCTCCTTCGTTTCTTTTTTCTCTTACGATGTTTGTCTGAGCTCTGGGATGGGCTGCGGGAGCACCGTTGGCTATGGGGTGGTGAACCTGGTACTGTGGTGGTCATTGTAGTGGTGGTAACAGTGATGGTACGTTTAATCGCAAAAAGATCAGAGCCATTAAGATCCTGAATGGACGGGGGTACAACAGGTCTAATATCTCTTCTCCTGTCCCTGTCTCGAACTCTTTCTCCGACCATCTCTTTCTCTCGGTCTCGCCTGTCACGGTTTCCTCTGCTCCGCTTTGTACTGCCTCTCTCTTGGCTGCTTGACCTCCTGATATCTTCATCCCTATCTCTCCTACGTTCATCTCTTCTTCTGGAGTCTCTGTCTCGCTCTCTATCCCGGTCATCTCGCCACCGCTCCCTATCCCGGTCTCTTTCATGGTTCCTTTCTCGCTCTCTTTCCTTTACTTTATCTCGATCTCTATCTTTGTGGCGATCCTCAGAGTGACTGGACCAGGATCTGCGACTGTGTGTGTGTCGTGAGGCGTTCTGGGAGTGAGAGCGGGAGGAATGTTCTGGAGTGCTCCTGCGTCTCTTTTTCATCTTGTGAACATCACTTTGGCTACTTCTCCCTCTATCCCTATTTTTGTTCTCTTTTACACTACTTTTTTCACGGTCCCTCTCTTTGCTTTCTGTTTTACCTTCACCTGACTCCTTTTCTTCTTTCCTTTTTTTCTTCTTTTCTTTATCTCCTCTTCCCTCTTTCCGCTTGCGTCTATCCCTGTCTTTAGAGCTCTTGGAGGATTTGCGACTCCTTGCTTTATCAGTTGATAGAGGTGGAGAATTGGGAAAGGAAGGAGAGGGCAAAGGCAAAACAGGAACAGGTGGCGGTGATATGGATGCAGAAGAAGGGCATGATTTGAACATCTCTTTCCTCCTACTTGTCAGTTTTCGTCTTAAATCTCCGACACCCACAGAAGCCACTGGTTCCCTCTCCCATTCTTCATCAGCACGGACAGATACAAACCCATCACCCTCTAACACTCGTAAGATCCTCTCAGGTTTTGGGACACTGGCTTGAAGATAAGAGGGACTGCTTGAAGATGGAAGCAACACCTCCCTCCTTCTCTCAATCACTCGTTCCCTTCCTCTTTCATTGGCACCCACTATCTCTCCTTCTTCTATCTCAGAGTGTTCAGAGTCTGTTCCACGTTCTCTTATATTTTTTCCCTGTTCCCTTATTCTATCTTTGATGGGTCGCTTGCTATTGAGTTCTAAAGGTACATTATTGAACATCAATGGAGCATCAACTTCTGTTGAATCTGGATGACCCCCCTCTGTGCCAGCAGGCGTCCCCATTTCCAACGCTCTATTGGGTTTCACAACATTCCCTTCACTGTTAATGCTGGTTCCTGCATTATTTTCATCCATACATCTTTTCTCTTCCTCTGCTTCAGAGGCTGGAGAACCTGTTGGCTCAAATGGATCATATTTATCAACCTCTTCCTCTTCGTCCTCAGTGGATGCCTGATCTCTCTCCCCCTCGCCTTCTGTTGGGTGAAAGGGGTCGTATATGTCATTCTCTAAACTCTCCCTCTGTCCATCATTGGATGGATTTGTGAATGATGAAGATGGATGGAGTAAAGGATTAGAAGAAGGTGGCACAGACATCGATGATGGCACCAAAGATGAAGAAGTGGATGACACAAAGTCTCCAGTTCCTTTGCTGACCCTGCTGTCTCCAGCATGGCCTCTGTCCTCATCCTCATGGTAGTTTGTACCCATTCCGCCAGGAGATGACGATGAGGGGGAGGAGGAGGGGGAGGAGGGAGAAGACGAAGGAGATGATGGTGAGTTGGAAGGTGATGAGGGGAGAGGACTTTTGGCCATCTCTATGACGCCATTAGAATTTTTGAGCGAAGAGGCCGGTTGCATTTGTCCCGAGGCTTGAATTACACTTGAGGAACATCCAGAAAAAGAGCCTAAAGGCAAAAAACTGTCTATAGAAACTCTCTTTTTCCTTAAAGACGGTGGGAAGTGAAAATTTCCATTTAAGAAGGACCCTAAGAAAGACAATGATAAAAGAGGTATCCGTTTGATCACACAGTACTATTTACATTATCTTAGGCAAGCTATGGACTTGAACCTACCTGGCTTCTGGTAACCAAGATTTGGGGTAACGCATGTCAACAAAGCAAGAGAAGAGCCATTCTCTACTTTCACTTCTGCTGTTAGCTCCACTTCAAAGTCACTAAAGAAGAAGAAAAAAAATAGGAGTTTATAGTTTTTCAGTAACACTGTTTAACACAAAACAGGGTCAACAAGATTAGATAGCATCTTTTAAACCAGAACTGATACTCAAAATATGTCCGCTGCAACTGCGACTTTATTACAAGAGTATCCTACTGATCCAGGGAAAATAATTTATAATAATAATCATTTAAA
Source organism: Carassius auratus (assembly GCF_003368295.1). Lineage (NCBI taxonomy): Eukaryota > Metazoa > Chordata > Actinopteri > Cypriniformes > Cyprinidae > Carassius > Carassius auratus. The sequence continues at coordinate 21,762,404 of NC_039270.1, read as the reverse complement.
AATTAATTTAAAGATACTATAATAATGTTGTGTAGTCCATAATAGCCTACTATAGACACTATAGCCAGTTTTACTCACTGAAATATTAATTTTTCATAAAATAATTACTTCATAATTGTATTCGAGTCTTACACACATGCTATACAGATAATGTAGAGTCTTGCAATTATTTAAGTGACGACGGCTATTATGGGAGCGGCTTGATGGAGTGCAGGAGATCCAGGTAAGATAATCTTGATCCTTAAGAAACTTTCATTAATGCGGTCACGTAACAAATGTATCCAAATATAAAATTAAATGAAGAGCTACTTAATGCATTGAATGAAAAAATGTTAAGACTGTACAAATATTATAAATTGCGAATCGAAATAATTGGGAATGATGTCAAAAATTTAAATAAAACAAAAACAGTGCACATTTCACTTATCTATTATACCATTTATGCAGTTTGGATTACTTGGCTGTTTCCTTATAAAAGTCAGGTGACTGTTACCGCCAGCCAATCACTGCATTGCTGATCATGGTTTCGAGTATCGATACATAGCCCCTTTTAAATCAGATGACTCAATCCAGCCATACTAATCATCAACAACACGTGCGTTCGAAGAACCAAATTAGCCAGATCCTGATTAGCACGATGATATCATCTTATATGTGACATTTAATCTCGGATGTAATAAGTGACGTACGAGGAACGGGCCCCAGGCCTCAACAATAAACCTATTTTCCAGCTGACCCCGTTAAGATAGTATTTTAGAATATTACTTGCACTGTTGACATTTTCACTGTACCTGAGACAAAAATAAAATGTTGTAACATCTTTGACATTTTTTAGTGTTAATGTTGTAGTGCCAAAGCAAAATACATATTTACAAATATTAAAATTACATATTCAGAACACTTCAATGCAGAAGTAAAAATAATCTGATTATTCTCCAAACAGAATATGCACCAATAAAATACACCATGGAGTATGACAACAATGAAATGGCCAAGGATTTTGACTGAATTTAGTTTGATTTGATGGAGGGCTGGACAATAATTCAATATCAATATGTATTGCTAGGGGTGTGACATCCATTGTTCACACTCTTAAACAGCACTGATTTGTCATTGTGTTCATGCATACACAAAGACCAATCAGCACTGTTTAAGCGCGTCAAAAATGGACGTTTTTAACATTTCAGTACTGAACGATATTGTGGTCAGTCTGTGCTTTTGACAACACTAATCTGTATTATATAATGTGCTATATAAATAAAGGTGACTTGACTTGAATTGACAGTGTAATGGACCCAGTTGTGGTCATAAACTTTGATAAAATGTGTACTAAGCTTTTTTTTTTATATGCCAGCACCTCTCAAAGACAATTAAACACCGCTTCAACAAGCAATCAACAAGTACTGAGACAAAACACTAACATCCCTCAAAGTAAATAAGCAAACTAAGTCCAATTATGGTGCCATCATGCTCAATTTTGAACTGTATGTGCTGAATTAAGCACTCACCAGTCCAGGTACTGAGGTTGTGAGCTGAGCTGAGGCACAAGAAATACAGGCTCAGAGGAAGTAACAACAGCAGCCCCCTAACAAGAGTATAACACAAATTAAATGATTCAAGGGTCACCTCAGGTCACCGATTTCAAACCGGGTAAATTACAGACAGACAAAGCATGTAACAGGACTTAACTCAATAACTTTCAACTATGCAAATTGCCTAAATAATATTACCAGTTCACTAGGCGCATCCTCTGAGGTCTCTCTGTTTCCTTGGAAACATCTCAAGCCAACTGTCCTTCTGTCTGCTTTATTCTCCACTTCCTCCTCTTCATTAGGACTTTGTTCAGACTCTGACTACAACAACACGAGAGAGAAGACATCAAGCATATTCAGCAGAGAGTGCTGTGCATGCTGAATCTTAATCTCATTGTCAACAGTATATATATATGATCAGAGAGACTATCAAACCTGCTCTTGCACTAACAAGATGATATGACGCTTACCTCGCCTGGCACAATTTCTCCTTTGTCCTTTTCAGCCTGTCCATCTGTTCCCATCTACACATAGCAGACATCACTGTTGTTAATCAATAATCTAGATCTGATACATCAGCTCTGAACCATCATAAAGCTGAGAGATGGGAGAAAACTACTTCTGAATCTCTGTCTTTAACCTGAAGAGCACTCAGAGGAACTTGATTACACGAGTAAACCGATGAGAAAGCTTGATCTGTATTGACATTCAACACTACGCCTTCGCTTCTTGAGCCAGTGACAGCACTGATCGTGTGCAGGGAATGAAACTGATGGAAGATGATGCTATCTAGCATACTGCAGTGTTTGCCTGTGTGCTCACTTCTTATTTGTCATTTAATAACCACCAATACTGTACAGCACGTCTCATTCATAATGCACTGAGCATTAGTAGCTTACTTTCTCATATGTGCTTCATTTAAGCGCTAGCAGCAATAATTTAAAACCTAAATGATTTTGTCGCCCAGAGGGGTTAGTTAGCTGGCTAGCTAAGTTAGACAAGCTAAGAGAGCCGTTTACCTTCATAGTGCAAAGAAGAGCCGGCTGATGAATCCCAAGGCTGATGAGCTGCTAAAACCCGTCACAGTGTTTTTGCTAACTTTAAAACGACATGTAGAGGCACGAAACATTTTTCTTTAAGAGACACAATAAGAGGCCCTTCCCATCCGATTCCGCCATTTAGCTTCCCCTTCTGTGAAGCTGCCGGCATGGGCTGATGGGAAATGATGTTTTTCATCAAAGACTGTTTCTGTGGCGGCGGCGACGCAAATCAGAGATCAATGGGAATTTCTTATATATATATGTATATATATATATATATATATATGTATATATATATATATATATATATATATATATATATATATATATATATATATATATATATATATATTATTTTAGCTTAAATTATCAAATTGCATTAATATGAATTAATAAATGTAATTTAGTTGATTCTTGTTGGTCATATATATGGCGATTGTTCAAGTTATTTTGAAACAGTCCTACTATGTAGGCTAGCTACTATAGAATATAATATTTTAATAATACAGTATTTGATTTTAAATTGGTATTTAAATGCAACCGATTAATCACTAGGTTTTTCTTTGCCACTTAATGGCAAAGAAAAATATAATGGTTAATTTTTAATAAAAATATTTTAACCATTCACATTATCTTGAAAACATTTTTGCTCTGTGTCCCTTTTTTGTCATAAACATTTGTATTGTTTTCAATAATGCTTTCATTTTTTATGCATTACATTGCATGCATTCCCGTGGAATCAAACCCATCTCCTTGGTGTTGCTATAACATCCTTTGTCTTGTGCAACACAAACAAAAACAGTCTGATTAATTTTTTTATATATGCAAACATTTTAATCATAAACGTGCACATTGTGTAACATTTCAAGTGATCCTTAATTTACCAGTGTTCATAATTAGGTTGGTATCATCCAAATAGGCCTACCATATCCCAGACCTGCAGTAGTTAAATAAAGCAAGTTATTACTCAGGTGAAGTGCATGCAGCAGACTCTCTATGTGTTACAGTAATTCTCCAGGTCGTAATAGTCACAGTAGAAATGACAGCACTGCTCCACAATGCCTCTCTTTGCAACAGAACCTCTCTCTCCACTCGGAGCAGTTGCTCCAGTCTGCCACAGGAAGGGGACACTGCTCCTCATCATGACACCTGTTGAAAGACGAGCAGTGTAATTAGAAATTTATTCATTATATAATATAATAACATTTAATTAATTAATCAACTATGTTCCCATTTTCTACACAACGCATACAGATGGAAAGACCTGAATGATCTTTTAATAAATATCATACTCCGATACGAGATGGGGAGAATACCTCAGGGATGGTTGGCTACAAGGGATTAATTGGATACTGTCACAAAAATGCTACAAAAATGCAAAGAGTAGTCTAATGGATTAATATATATCATAAATCTATCCTATTAATTTCTGTCTTAAAATGTAGTTCACCCACAAATTAACATTATGTCATAATGTACTCTCTTGTCTTGTCATTAAGCCAGTATGTCTTATTTTGAGAAATGTCTTATTTAAATAACAGTGGAAGAAACGGGCAGATTGGTCATCAACTGTGTATTTGACAACATTTTACTATATAATTTTCATTTGTTTTGCACTTCATATTTGGCACAGCAGTAACTAAATAATGATCAAATTTAATGACATTTTAGGTGTGTGTGTGTGTGTGGGGGGGGGGGGGTTATAGATTGAAATATATTTAATAAATATGTTATGTTTTAAAAAATTACTCAAAATATTTTTAGATTACTCCGGGAAAAAATGTCATAGTGATAGTTCATATTATCATTTATTTTTCTTCTCTCTTGAATTATATAGCTTCTTAACCTCTTAAAAACACACAAAGACAATTTTGTGATATGCCTACTAAATGTTTATTTTTTTTACCCGATAACTTTATTGTGCATCGAATGGGTTCTCATGCTTGCTACGCGAAAAATGATCACTAAAAATGTTCAGACAGTAGGCTATCTCTTACTGTCAAGTTGACTGAATGCATCGCACAGAAATGCAGCTGTGAGCAGACTCACGGAAAGCGTGCTCTCTGACCCGCCTGGCAGGCCGGTAGGAGAGACCCTTCTCTCCACAGACGAGCAGCAGCGCGTCCACGAGCTGGATCCCGCACAGCCTTCGAGTCCCGAGCGCGCCGCTGTGGGTCACCAGAGAGCCGGCACACAGACACAGCAGCAGCATCCCAGGGCTGGCCATTCTCCTCACGACGAAACTTTACAGATCATGAAACGGAAAACAGCAACTCTATCCTGTCTGCTCAGGTTGATCGTGTCCTGTCAAGAGTGAAAGTGTCGTCCTGTCCAGTAGTGCTGGGCTTGTTGTCTCTTTCTGTGTGTGTCTCTCTGTTCTAATAGACTCTGTGTTTTATGAGGGTCCATCAGTGAACTGAACATCTAGCCTCAATTAATCACTTTCAATCAGTACAAATAATTACCCCCTATCAGCTCACCTCAGTCATCCCAGCCTTTCTCTTCCTGACCCTCACTTTGTTTAATTACCCCTATTAAGCATTAGATATAAACATGTGCTGCTTTCATCCCTCTCTCTTTTCTCTCTCTCTCTCTCCAACGCTCTGTCTTTTTCTCAGTGTTGTGTGAATGCCAGCATAGCTGCACAAGCCTTTTTTTTGGTTCATATTATCTGGCCCTATTGGCTTTTTCACTAATAGCGCTCATGTTCTGAGGATAACTCTTGCAGTAAGTAGTATTTTTACATAATTAAAAAAGAAAGAATACAATACAATACTGCAAAACCTGTGCCCACAGACAGGACAAAATGCACGGTCGTGGAGTTTTATTTGCAGTGCTGTAAACTAGTGAGAGAGGATGGATGGGATTTTTGAAAACTCGAATCTGAATCTGAGGCCTGTCACATTACAAAATGGAACACACGAAGACAGAGACACACTAAACATGTGCCATTTGCAAGGAAACTCATCACGTGCTTTTAAAACCACAGAGCTAATATATATATATATATATATATATATATATATATATATATATATATATATATATATATATATATATATATATATTTTTTTTTTTTAATACTCTTCAAAAAATTAACATATTTTATATTTGGTTGATTATTAATTATTAAGAATGCCTGTTGACATGAAGATTATTCAGTTTATCAAAAAAGATGACCAGGACAATGTTCAGATACATCTGGATGATTTTAAATATGATTTCAAGCACAATGCTCAATTTTAATTAAAAGTAAAAAGATGAATACTATGCTTAATATGATCACTGTGCCAGAAACAAAAAAAAACTGTTAGAATCTACTACTACTTCTACAACACTCAGATATTAGCAGTTTCCATGACAGCAGAACTGGGGTAAACCTGGAGGGTGTTTCTCGTTACTTATCCCGTCATTTGACAGTTTCTGCGGTGTGCTGTAGTTTTAATATGCCTAGCATTTGCAGAGCCTTTCAAATCCTGCCTCCTCGTATATTTCACCTTTTAATTCTCCCTTTGGTTTTCACAGAACTCACAATGTTTCTATTTTGATGTAGAAGAAAGAGAGAGAAGAAAGGTCAATTCTAAAGTCTGTGTTTATATGTGTTTATATGACTGCCCTCAATCCGAGAGCACACGTGGCTTGGATTAACACAGCTAATAATGTAAATCTCGCTCATCCACCTTCACTTATCTTTATCCCTCACTTCATTCACATCTCATTCATTCAGTGTATATTATAATCACAAGCATGTTTTTAATCATGATCTCTCTCTTTTTGTCACATGCTCATTATTCTCAGATTGAACTGAGAACAGCAAAGAGAGCTGGAAGAAGTAAATCTTTCACGTGACCTACAGAAAAAGAGCAGGTATTTGCTGTAGATAAATAAAGAAGGGAGTGAGACGTCTGTGGGGAAGAAAAACGAGAGAGGTGTGTAATCTGAAACTAATATACGCAGCGTCTGTCTCACCCTGGGGCCCCTTCTGTCAGATGGACCTGTTTACTCTTTTGAGCTCATTATTTTGTTGTTATTACCAGTTATTGTGTCAAAAAGATAATTGTATCTCATGCATTCACAAGAGTCATTTACACTTACACTCTTCATGATGCCCGGGCTAACAAAATAAAGCTTTTATAAATTAAAGCTTTTGTAGTCTCTCCTTTGTGTTAAAAGGATTGTACCCCAAGTCTTTAATAGTCTTCAGTGAACTTCAATGATCTGTTTTTTTATAGGTAAAGAAGCAGACCATGAATTAAATCTGACTCTTGCATTTGAAGGGCAGGCACTGACTTCATTCTTTTTCATGTCACCTCTCATTATTTCAAAAGCTTATGTTTTTCTTCTTGTTTGCTTGTTTACCTCTTCTTTCTCTTGTGAATGTTTGTTCTTCTCCACTCAGTTCCGCAGGAATAAACTGACTCTGACTCAGACTCTGATGAGAACAAGGATCCAGATCTCGTTCTGCGGAGGGTGAGTCAAACTTCTTTCCCAAACTTTTTTACATTTTTTCATAACTTCTTTCTTTAAAACTTTGTTCATAAAATATGGCCAAAAGCACAAACCAGCACCATATATTCTAGTTAAGTTTTCTTTCTTCCTATCTTTCTGTCTATCTATCTGTCTGAAAGTGACGTGACATACAGCCAAGTATGGTGACCTATACTCAGAATTCGTGCTCTGCATTTAACCCATCCGAAGTGTGCGCGCACACACACACACACACACACACACACACACGCACACACACACACACACGCATGCACACACACACACACACACACACACGCACACACTAGGCCACAACTTCCTCTTTCTGCCTGTCTGTCTATCAATCAATCATTAAAAATTAAAGTTGAATTTCAGTTCCTTACATTCAAACCGGATCTAAAATTAGACAGCTTGTCCACCTGTGTTTGGCCATGTTGTAATTGATTATATTATTCCCATCAAATACGATGCTTGAAATTCAAACCTTTCCTTTCCATATTCCTCTCTGTCTCTTCCAGAGGCTTGCTGCAGCTCTGATCTGGTTCATTCACATGCGGCTGCAGCCAGGAGTTTTGAGAGTGTGTCTGCGAACTCTGCGAATTATCTCGTGTGATCGAAAGGCCCTGGTTCCCCTCATCACAGACTATGCCATTCCAACTCTTGCTGGACTCGGGGGCATCTCTGCCCTGCCTACCTGTCCTGAAGAAGAGGCTCCTCCCACAGTGACATCACTCCTGAGAATGAGACAGAAACACGTCCGGATAATAATGGCAGCAGTACACAACACACAGCATGTTACAGGGAAGGAGATGATTCAGTCTGTGTCTCTGCAGCCTGTGCTGAACCTTTGGTTAGTGAAGGAGGCTTGCAGTTCAACCCTGTGAATGTGACATCTAACTGAAATATTGGGAGAGAAACACAGAACGACTGCCATGAAGAAAACGTGAGGAAAGATGGGGTCTTGTGTGCTGTTGACAAGAGGAAAGAGGGATGCTAGAGGAGAGAAGAATGAGGAGGGGGAGGAGGACGAGTATGATGATGGAGAGTTCTGGAGGAAAGAGGCGATGAAGGCCCTGTGTAATGTCATCTACAATATCCTGAAAGTACAAGAGAGAGCCAGCATCCTGAGGTTAGGCTCAAATTGTTACATGTGAAGCATTTGCCAAGTATGGTGTCATTATATATTTCAATGTCATTAAAGAAAACTCACTGTCTCATTCTCTCGTGCTTTGTTTTCTTCACCAGGTTGCTCCATGGCCTGTCAGAAAGACTTAAAGAAGGTGTACATTCCTCCTCACATCCAAGTGGTCAGTTTTATGAACTGCAACTCTTATTTCTGTTGACTGCTTTACGGCCTGAGCTTAGGATAGAGCTCCGCAAGGTAACAATCAATGACACAAATCTAACCCTGGAGCACAAAACCAGTCTTAAATTGCTGGGGAATATTTTTAGCAACAGCCAAAAAAACATTGTACGGGTCAGAATTATCGGTCACACTTTATTTTAGGGTCCAATTCTCACTATTAACTAACCATTAACTATGACTTTTGCCTCAATTAACCCCTTATTTGCTGCTTTTTAATAGTTTATAAGGTAGTTGTTAAGTTTAGGGTATTGGGTAGGATTATGGATGTCATGCATTATATATACTTTATTAGCACTAATAAACAGCCAATATGTTAATAACAGACATGCTAATAAGCAAGTAGTTATTAGTGTGAATTGGACCCTATACTAAAGTGTTACCAAATTATCTATTTTTCTTTTATGCCAAAAATCATTAGGATATTAAGTAAATATCATGTTCCATAAAGATATTTTGTAAATTTCCTACCGTAAATATATCAAAACTTAATTTTTGATTAGTAATATGCACTGCTAAGAACATCATTTGGACAAATTTAAAGGTGATTTTCTCAGTATTTGGATTTTTTGCACCCCTAGATTCCAGATTACAATTAGTTGTATCTCGGCCAAATATTGTCTGATCATAATAAACCAAACATCAATGGAAAGCTTATTTGTTCAGCTTGAACTGGTTTTGTGGTCCATGGTCACAAATATGGAATTAGGTATTGTTAGTGATACATACACTGTAAAAATACATTTTTCAAACTTTACTGGATTGTTGGAGTACACATTTTTCCAGGCTAATGACTTCTTGGTGGACAGAAAGATTTTTGGTAAAACCTTAGAATTCCTTTCCATCATTAATGTATACAGTAACTAATCAAGAACAAATGAGTAATGCAATATTAGCACTCTAGTAGCTACTAATATCTAACAAGGAACTCTGATTAGAATTTAATTTAATACTTGAATCATTACCAGTAGGTAACCATGATCTTCAATTTAGAATTAATTATATGCACAATTCACATTAATTAGGAACGTATACAGTAGTTTCTGAAAAGCACTGAGCACTATTACTTACTAAATCTTTAATCAGAGTTTTTTGTTAGGTAGTTGCTACAATCTTAATAGTGCATTAGTCATCTGTTCCTGTGTAGTTATTCATTAACAATGGAACAGTATTCTAAAGTGTCGAAACAATGAAACGTTTATCTTTTAACTTTAATTTTGTTTGAAATGTACTTATATTTTTGTATAATGCAAATTCTATAAACAATTAATTTAAAATAAAACAACTCAGCGTAGACCACTGTGTTAGGAGAACACAAAACTGCCTGTTTCTTTTTCAGTGGACACTTCTAGACTCCTTCTGTGTGCTCTTCCTGTGTCCATGCTGACTGCTGCTCTGGAACAGTGTTTGGAAGTGTGCTGGGGTGAAAGACCTCACAGCACCCCCTGTGTGTAAGGAGGTGACTCAGCGTGCCCTTGAGATTCTCAAGAACCTGTTTAACATTACCTGCAGCAGGGGTGTCAAACTCAATTCCTGGAGGGCCGGAGCCCTGCTGAGTTTTGTTCTGACACAGAAACCATGTAGTTTTCAAATAAGCCTGAATTACTTGATTGATGTGATCAGGTGTGTTTAATGAGGGTTGAATATAAACTCTGCAGGGCTCTGGCCCTCCAGGAATTGAGTTTGACACCCCTGACCTACAGTGTGCACAGACAGGAAGTAGATGAGGTAAAAGCTGTTTTTTTCCTATTGGCTATTTCTTTAAAGGGGGGGGGGGGGGGGGGGTGAAATGCTATTTCATGCATACTGAGTTTTTTACACTGTTAAAGAGTTGGATTCCCATGCTAACATGGACAAAGTTTCAAAATTAGTTGTACGTTTGAAGGAGTATTTCTGTTCCAAAAATACTCCTTCCGGTTTGTCACAAGTTTCGGAAAGTTTTTTTCGAGTATGGCTCTGTGTGACGTTAGATGGAGCGGAATTTCCTTATATGGGTCCTAGGGCACTTCTGCCAGAAGAGCGCACGCTCCCGTACAGCGAGGCTGAGCACAGACATTTCACTGATCAGAGCGATTCACTGATCAGAGCGAGAGCGTCGCGAAAAGTCACAAAGAAGTGTGTTTTTGGTTGCCAGGGCAGGACAACCCTGCACAGATTACCAAAAAAAACAGCATTAAGGTCCCCACCACTGCTTTGGAAAACTAATTCAATCTTTATTTAAAAATACTTTTCCTGAAAGTTTGAGTTAAAATAGTTAGCAGACTAATAAGTAGATGAGCCTTCTTTATTGTGTGTGATTCTGTTTAATGGCCCTGACAACTTTGTAGTAGCATTTAGCTATATGTTAGCAACTGATTTTTAAAAATCACAAGGGGTATTCCCAATTTATTGTATATCATTATAAAATGAAGTGAAGTCACATGTGGCCAAGTGGTGACCTATACTTGAAATTTGAGCTATGCATTTAACCCATCCAAAGGCACACGCGCACACACAGTGAACACACTCACCATGAAAACACACCCAGAGCATTGGGCAGCCATTTCTGTGGCACCGGGGAGCAGCTGGGGGTTCAGTGCATTGCTCAAGGGTCTCACCTCAGTCATGTTACTGATGGTGGAAGAGAGCACTGGATATTCACTCCCCCCACCTACAATTCCTGCTTAACCTGAGACTCGTACCTGCAGGTTACAAGTTCGTCTCTAACCAACAGGCCACGACTGCCCCCATAAAAAAAAAAAAAAACATTCAAATATCTTGGGAAATATTTTAGGCATTTAACCAAAGAGCCTATCGCCTTCAGTACAAAGGAAACAGAAGTGCTAAAATGCTAACTCGTTTCAGGGGTTGGCCTACAAAAATGTCATCACTGCAGCACCTTTCTATGACATTTAAAACAGTGCTGTCGGTATGGTATTCATGAACTCTGCTGGCGGCACGCTGCCCCTCTCCTCAACCGCAGTACTCCAGTGACTCTGACTCAGACACGGTGGAGTACAGACAGGCCAAGGACAGGATTAACACTGTGACAGGACGGGTGGAGGAAGAGTCCGATTCAGTGGAAGGAATGACTGAAGAAGAGACAGAGGCAGAGGCACTCAGACTCATAAACATGTCCAACAAACTCTCAGGGTGTGTATGTCTCAGAGATATTCCACCAGGAATGTGGTAAAATCATCACTGATTTTCGGTTCAAAATGTATGTGTAGTGAAAAGGTGACCATCTTATGATATACAGCAGCCTTATTTAATATATATACATATTTTTGTTTCAGCATTATTATCCTTCCACCACACCCGTTCAGAAACAAAATCATTCAGCCAATGAGAGTGAGTGACAACGGACGGCAACCTGGCGCCGCTCTGTGGCCAGACGAGGCACAGCACTGAGGAGGAGGAGGAGGAGGAGGAAGAGGATAGTAGAACAGAGCTGTAATGAGGACAGGATGATAATGATGATTAATGAAAGACAGCTGCAAGATATTTTATACCAATGACTGATATAGCGCTGAAACGATATTTATAATAGCGCAACTAAAAATCATGCAAATTATAATAAGGAAATAATCTATTGTTTCATTTAATCCGTTTGTGTATGTAAAAATACATTTTACTGAGACAGAAATTAAACAGAATAAACGAAGCTCTGTAGGACGTGTGAAGGCAGGCAAGAAATAATTTATAATGTAGCCTACACAAAATAGCCAAGAATGTCATCTCTTTGTAATAACTCTCGTGAGTCACGATGAGCTAGAAACCGTAAAATAGGAAGCTAGTAACAAGCAAAGGAGAAAGAAAGAGACAAAGAGAGACAGCCGTCACACCAAAGACAAGACAAACACTACTGGAAAATGCTGCTGGTGTTGTGTTGCCATGGCTATGTTACCATGGTAACAACAGGAAGTGCAGTTCTACCGATTCTTTTTTGGCGCTCTAGCAGGAGTGGAATGTTTACCTCGAAGAACACTGCTGAGGATCAGTCTACCGTTCTGTACATCCTCGGATAAACGTTTAATGGTTAGTACACTTTGAACCTAAGTAAAATATTTAGAGCAGGTTATTTTTTTGACTGTATTGCTTGATTTCTAATGTATTTCCCTCCACGATATCATTCCTACCCTTATAAAATACCCGTCCAAAATGAAAAACAAAATGAGAAAATAATAATAATAATAATAAAATTCCAAGGCAGTCTTGTGTGAAAATGCATCATTTTCATAAACTCATTTTCTTTTCTTTTATTTGCGTTTGTCAAATACAGGAGGACTCATGTACAGATGAGGGACAAGTAGAGAGAGAGAGACTGAAGCAACTGTACAATATTTACAGAAGAGAGAAATAAGCAAACCTCCAAAATAATAATAATAATAATAACAATAATAATTATCATAGTAAACAACCAACAGATAAAAAAAACAAACAGTAAACACAGACATTTTGCACATTTTAAAACTATTACATCCCTCTGCACCTTTGTGTTTTCTTTGAGAAAACGAACACACACCTCTTTTTCCGCATTTTTCTTTTAAAGAACAAACAGAAAGTTTTTATTTTATTTTTTTAAATACATTTTTCTTTTGCTCTATTTTTTGACAAAAAAAGGAACTACACACTGCTTTGACCCCGCTCTTTTTATCCGCCTTGTCCTTCAGCTTAGGGGACAGAGAGAATAGGGGGTTACGGGTGGGCCATTTCATGTACACCCTCATAAAACATGAGCATTATTCAAAATAATAACAGCAAAAAGCCTCGGCTTTGGGAGGTAACCATGTATAAATGTCCATGTATAAATAATACAAATCATAATTGTTCATAATACATATTTATATGTAAGAGTGTGCATGGAACATAGCATTCAAAGCTCACCTCTGCTGACCAGTGAGGTTTTCAACCCTGTTCCCTTTGGCACTATCTTTATTCGTCTCTGTGCAGACAACTGTCTTTACACAATCTCGCGCTTTAGTTTTTTTTGTTTTCATACCGTCTCCCTGTGGCTCCCGTCGCAGGGAGCTGACACATAATGAAAGAGAGAGGAATGAAAGCTTTACAAAAACATTTTTATGTTAAAATGCAACAGCTTAAACCGCCAGTGGCTCTTACACATTCTGCAAAGGAAAATCTCATTTTCCTGCAACCTGGAGGTGCACCGGTTTTGTTTGCGAGAGAGGAGTTTCTCCCTTCTCAAAACAGGACGTGCTAGGAACGTCGACAGCTGAATCTTAAGCCTTGGTGCTGAGCGTCAGCAGTTCAATGAAGGAATTGAACAGCGTCTCGAGCCAGCCCTGGTTGGCCATGCACTGCTGAACCACCTCCTCCTGACCTGGATCCTCCTCCGCTGCCTGTTCTATGCTGTCCGTCTGAGGAGGGAGAAAGACAGGCGAGGGCTTTTACGGGCTAGTACACGGATACAGTGTTGCTTTTCTCAAATAAGCTCATATTTCCTCATACCTCTTTTTTACAATGCAGAAATGTGTGATATTTGTAGTGATGGAGAGAGTGATAAAGACTGTATATTCGACAAGTCTCTGTCGACAGCTTCAGGTCCTGCCAAGCAAAGAGAAATCTTGAAAATAAATGCCTGTAGGTTTTTGTCATATAATGCAATAGAGGTAAATAAAGTTAATTGTAAAGTTTTGTTGTGATACAATCTGAAATCAATTCTCTCAACCAGCAATATAATATTTGCCGATACCTTAAAACATGCTGCGATACTATTACAATTTGATTAGATTTATCCCACTCCGTGTGGATACTGAGGATAGAACAGAAGAATGCATTGCAAAATGGCACTTCAACTGCTTAGTTTTGGCTCCACAGAACAAAAATGCTAAATAAACAAATGTGTCCATCATCTCATACAGTGTGCTGTTTTATAGACAGGTTGTAGCAATCAAATTTTTACTAAATGAAATTGACAGTAGTTTGCAGATACTAGCATGCTGGTTTTGAGTGAAATTACAAATTAATATAGAAAATACTGTGTTGGAACTCTTGAAAATACTGAATGGTAATTTGTCATATATAATATAGGTAATAGTTAATTGTAAAGTTTTGTTGTGATACAATCTGAAATCAATTCTCTCACCCAGCAATATAATATTTGCCGATACCTTAAAACATGCTGCGATGCTATTACAATTTGATTAGATTTAGGGGCCTATGATCGATATAATGATATTATTTTACACAACCACTTACATTTTTATTAACCAAATGCAACTATAGTTTCACAGTCAAACAAGTCAAGTCATCTTATTCATTTATAAAAATATATATAGATTTTTATGCATTGCATTGACATATCATATAGTTACTCATTTGATCAATGCATCGTTACACCCCTATAATTCAACAACATTCATTTTTTCTAGGTATTTTTTCTAGGTATTCTTTCTTACTAAATGGCTTATTTATGTGAGAAACAGTTGTGTATAAAACATGCCTGCGGTTTGGGAAGGCTCCTCTTGACTCTGTTGAGGGTTTTACGGTTGTAACTCTCTCCACCCAGGTGCACTTTAACCGCTCCAGAGTCTAGGGGGTCTGCTGTCATTTGAGGGAACATGTGCAGTGCCTCCTACAGAATGGGAAAGGAAGGAGAGTGAGAGACTGCCGGACATGCTCCTCACAAAACACAAATCAAGACATCTAAAGTACTCAGAAGAAATGCATTTGTGTATCACTGAAAGCCAGGGTCACCTGATGCTGTACACTCATGTTGACCCTTCTTAAAAGCCTTCGTTTCTGTTCGTTGAGGATACTGTCAATCTTTCTCATGGGTGGGAGATAAAGCTCATCTGAGGACAAAAGGGGAGGAGCCAGTGGTAATGCATTGGTATTGAGTAATTCAATTAAAAAACACCACTACTTAAGATTCACGTTTAAATGATTATAGAATATATGCATCTTACATTTTTAACTAGTTAATATTGAAATGGTCCTACAATGTGATAATTAAATGTATAGTTCAGTCATGAAACTCTAGATGGCGCAGGCTGACGGGTTGTTAATGTAACTGATGATATTCAGAGAGTTAAACAACTTGGCACAAGCTGATTGGTTCATTACTGCCTCACATTAATATGGCTGGCTAGCATTCACTTGTGATTCCTGCAGCGCCCTCCACCTTCCCCAGCTCCACCTGTATAGATCTGCTGTGGGTTATTTTATATGCTATTTGTGCAGCAGCAGTATATCTTAAATACTCATGGCACCGTATCTCCGCATACATTGGCAGTAGCAAGTTCCTGTACTTGCAGCAGCAGCGTAGCAGATCTATTCTGCCAAGACCAGTTACATTAACATTGTCATATCCATCACCATGCTAAAATCTGAGTTGTCATGATTGAACTATAAATATTTAATTTTCATTTTTAGGTTTGGGGGTGGGTTTAAAAAATATATATTTTTGTTTTGTTTTATTTTGTAAACAAAAGCACTGAAAACAAGTTTTCTTTTCTGGAAAATTTTACTTTTTTCTTTTAATAATTATTTTATGCATATAAAGTAAGTTTTAAAAAAAATGCATTTATTTGAAAATTAAAAACTAATTTGTAACTATATAAACTTACTTTTGATCCAATTAGCTGCTTTTTTGCTGAATAAAATTATTAATATCTCAATAAAATTTTAATTTTTGAACCGTAAGAATTAACTAGCAAAAGAATTAGAAAAATGCTGTTTAAAATAATGTTAGATGCTTTTTGCAAATTGATCTATAGGCACAGGTTTAATCACTGCTATAATATGTTCATTCTTCAGATATCTTTGCATTTAGGCCTGGAAAGATGACATCAGTGGCCTAAAAACTTAATTTAATGGAACTTACATTAACAGCCTTCATTAGTCACTGTGACTTTCCACTCCTCTTTTCTAAGCATATTTTGCTTGTCATGATTTTTCTAGCCTCACTTCATTGTCCTCTCTCTCTGCCTCCTTTACTTTATTAAACTCGTTTCATTATTCTCTCCATCCTTCTCTCCCTTATCCTCCACGCATGCACTTTGTATTGAACCTAATGATGTGCACTCACCGTTGGTGTCCTCAAGAGCTTGGATCATGTCCGGGTCCAGAGCAGTGCTGACCAGCATCTCTACATAACTGCGGAACATCTCTCTCATGGCTCGACTGTTCATCCCACTCCGTGTGGATACTGAGGATAGAACAGATGCAGAACACATTGCAGAACACACTTCAACTGCTTAGTTTTGGCTCCACAGAACAAGAAATGCTAAATAAACTAAATTCAGTGTCCATCATCTCATACAGTGTGCTGTTTTATAGACAGGTTGTAGCAATCAAATTTTTACTATATGTAAAATTGAACAGTAGTTTGCAGATACTAGCATGCTGGTTTTGAGTGAAATTACAAAATTAATATAGAAATACTGTGTTGGAACTACTGTATGAAAATACTGAATGGTAATACAATGTACTATATATATATATATATATATATAGTTGTACTGAAAGATTACCATATTTACAAATCACGGTTTTAACATGGGACTTCAAACCATGGTACCACCATTCAAAAGTTTGCGTTCAGTAAGATTATAATTTTGTGTTGTTGTTGAAAGAACAGAATTATTTTATTCAGCGAGGATGTAATACATTTTCAAATGTGGCAGTGTTGTTGTTTTTTATTTGACCTTCTCTTCATCAAAAATCCTGAAAAACAAATTAGCATGGTTTCCACAAAAATGTATTTTTTGAGCACCAACAATCTTTTTGAAGGACTGGAATAACGGCTGATGAAAATTCAGCTTTGCTTTCACACAAAAAATGCATTAAAATATATATATATTTGTTTTTTTTTTAAATGCAATGATTCATATTATTAATGTTTTTACTGTGTTTGTGATCAAATAAATGGATAAGAAACTTCTTTCAAAAACATTTAAAAATCTTGCTAACCCATCTAAAGTGTAACACTGAATGAAGCTGCTCATAGCTTTGCATAATATTGGAAAACCACACACACACAGTATACTGCACACACATAAGCAAGCCATACACACCTTCATCCTCACTGGGCGGGTCAGGGGAGGAGTCGGAATCAGATGAAGAGGGCATTTCTTTAAGCCACTTCTTCCTCTTTTTAGGAGGAGGTTCTGCCTTTACTTTCACAGGTCTGCTCCTCGTCCTGTCAACCCTCTTCTCTCCCACTCTTTTCTCCTCTTTGACCCTCCCCCGCTCCACAACGGCAGTTCTCCTCTCCAGCTTCTCTTGAGTTTGTCGCTCTTGGAGCTTCTTTTCCTTCTCTTGCTCTTTCTCCTTCTCTCGTTGTTTTTCCCTTTCCTTCTCTTTCTCCTTTTCTTTTTGCCTCTCTCTCTCCTTCTCCTTTTGTTTTCCTTTTCTTTCTCTCTTTGTTTTTCCCTTTCCTTCTCTCTTTCCCTTTCTTTTAGTTTCTCCCGCTCTTTTTGCTTTTCAAGTTCCCTCTCCCTTTCCTTCTCTTTCTCCTTTTCTCTCCGAGATTTCTCGATCTGCTCCCTCTCTCGTTCACGCTCCCTTTCCTTTTCTCTTTCTCTCTCTTTCTCCTTTTCTTTTTCCCTTTGTTCCCGTTGTCTCTCTCTGTCTTTCTCTCGGTCCTCTCGTTCCATGCGAGGTGGAGTCAAGCTCCGTACAGGTTGTGGCTTAGGAAGTGTCTGGCGTCTGGTAGAAAGGAAAGACATTCATCTTAGCAACAACAAGATACTGATAAAACTAACAGTTCACCTGAAATTAAAATTTTGACATTATTTACCCAGCCTTGTGAAGTTTTAAACCTGTATAGTATTGTTTCTGTGGAAATCAAATTCTGTTATGCTTTAAGCCTAAGCCACAGGTTGGAAAACAAATGTCCTTAGCTTTAGCATATCTCCAGATCACTTATCATAACGTCAGTATTTTATTACGGAGCTGCAGCAGTTGAAAGATTATTAATGAATAAATACTTAAACTGTGTTGCTTTCTCACACAAACCTATTGTGTGAATGCAGATGACTTTGAATATTGCTAATGAGTCAGATGGACTACATTTCTGCTACTTTTTTTGTGTTTCATTAATTTTTTAACACACCTAGGCCACTGTGAATTGTTTTATGAAACAAGCTGTTTGAAGATTCTTCAAAAGAACTCTTTGATTGACAGTAACTACTGTATTGACGGCAATATAGCACGGGACAACAATAGCTCCAGAAGAGCATTTAGAGTGAAATTACCTCAGTGTGAGACTGGGCCGATGCCAGGGTTTCCGCGAGCACACTCGGACATAATCCTTTTTATTCACATTCTCCAAGAATTTGACATATAAACGCTGATAACGCATCTTTGCATCTCCAAAGTAACCCAAATACTGCCAAAGAGTGACAGAGGACAGAGAGCATGAGTTTCAAGAGGTGGTGTAGTGTTACATTTTCATGAAAGCCATCTAAGGCCTGCTATTATTTCTTATCAAGTACAAAAACACACTCACATTACTGGTAGCACAAAACTGCCGCTGTCCATCTTTGATTTCAGGAGCAAACTTCTGCAGCAGAGCTTTCTGGACCCTCCAGATCGGAGGAGGTTCTCGTCCGGTCTGCAGCGCCAGCTGAGAAAAGCAATGAGAATTGAGCATCTAGTTAAATTGGCAGTAAATAAAAATTAATTATTTATCTATTTTGTAAATGTATGTTGTAGATCTTATTGTGGACGATTCATCCATGCACATGCTTCATTTTTTGACATAACTGGACCTTTCACAGAAACAACAGACTGGTGATGTATACCAGATTTTTCCAATCATTTACTCTGCTTAACCCCTGCCCTTCCGTAATCAATTCTAAGCATACATTTTTCACTGAAACACCGACATTTCAAGATTCAACCATTGATCTCCAACCCTGTTCCTGGAGAGCTACCGTTCTGCAGACCTCAGCTCCAACCATGTTCCAACACGCCGGTCAATAATTTTCAAGTAACCCTGAACACTTTGATTAGCAGGTTCAGATGTATTTGATTGAGGTTGGAGCTGAATTCTGCTGGACAGTAGCTCTCCAGAAGCAGGGTTGTAGATCCCTGATACAGACAGAATCAAGTCCCCACCATAATTCTTTTCTTTTCTTACAATCTATTTCACTCGTATGTACATCGCACTACGGAAGAAAATATCTGTCACTATTTCCGTTTAATTGCGACTTCAATTATTAAAAGGATAGTACATCCAAATATTATAATTCTGTCATTCATTACTCACCTTCATGTGGTTGCATGTGTGACATTCTTTTTATGTGTGACGCAAAATAAGATCATTTAAAGAATGTTGGTAACCAAAGAGTTTTGTTAATTATCTTCTAGTATGTTCCACAGAAGAAATCGAGTCATGTAGAACTTAAATGAGATGAAGGTGAGCAATAATAGAATAATAATTTTTGGGTGAACTATCCCTGCAAAAAATCTACATATCAATTCTACACACAGAAATCTACTTAAAAAAACAAACAAAAAACAAACAAACAGGAAATTTTACCTTAAGAGTACCAATATCTTCAGTGCGCACCACAAATTCATCCCTCTCTCTGAAGATCCCCTCCCCCCCACTCTCACTGTCATCATCCTCACTCTCTCCGGCGATGGCCGTGTTGGACTGTTTCTTAGCCAGGTGCAGTGAAGTGATCTGAGGCGTCAGGGCATCTTCGGGGGTGGGGGGTGAGGCCGGGGAGGGCTGGGGCAGCTCTTCAGGAGGAGGCGGGGAGGGGGACGGTGGGGGTGTAGCAGAGGGGGGCAACGTGGGCGGAGGAGGGGAAGGAGAGGGGAGAGCAGGTGGAGAAGGGCTGGGAGGCAGGGAATTATGCAGTGGTGGCTGTTGCTGCTGCTGTAGATTCTCCTCCTCTTCTTGAGATGGGAGAGGGGAGGGGAGAGACAGAGGAGGAGGAGGCAGAGGTGATGGGGAGGAGGAGGTTGGGGGAGAAGGAGAAAGAGATGGAGGAGAAGGGGGTGCAGGTGGAAGCTCAGATGGAGTGCCTAAAACAGGGAATACGGTTGAGGAAAGAAGAAAATAATTAATATTTAATTGATTGTAATATCTGACTGTAGATATGTTAATATACTCACCATCAACCTTGGGAGCACCCAGCATTTCATACTCGGGCTCTTCTTCTTCTTCCGGCTTGCCCTCCTCTATCCTTATCTGATCAGCTTCCTCCTTCTCACTTCTGTCTTCTTCCAACTCCTCTCCTTCCTCCTCACATTCAGTTTGCCTGTCTTCTTTCTGCTGTATGTCTTCATGTAGCACCTGCACAGGTTCTTCCCATTCCTCACCCTTGCCTGGAACATGTGCCTCCTCCTGCAGGTCGGGCCTTGAGAGCGAATCCAGCTCCTGTGACGTGTTTATCTCATTCTCAGGTTCAGTGAACGGGACAGACTCAGGTTGTGGGAGTGGAGGGGGTGTGTTAAGAGACACCGTTTGCGGAGTAGGCGGCGATGGTGTAGGAGGAGGTGGAATGGCAGCGAGACTGTGGGCCGTGTCATAGAGGGCAGAAATGGCAGATGAGATGCTCTTCTGCAAGTCCTGGTTCTTACTGACCGAGTCTTCTTCGTCTGAGGAGAACGACGGCAGGGTCTCCAGGTTCCTCTTGAGCTCCTCGTCAAGTCTTTTACAGGGGGAGGGACAGTTACTGAGACCCAGGCTTCCATCACCCTCGTTCTCTCCAAAAGGGGGTGGTGGAGGAGGAGGTGGTTGTGGGGATAATGGGCGGATGCCTCCCTTTACTGAAGAGGAATCTGTGGAAGTGCACCCATCCACAGGTGGAGCTTCAGTGCCCGGCTGTTTCTTCCCCGTTTT
Source organism: Carassius auratus (assembly GCF_003368295.1). Taxonomy (NCBI): domain Eukaryota; kingdom Metazoa; phylum Chordata; class Actinopteri; order Cypriniformes; family Cyprinidae; genus Carassius; species Carassius auratus. The sequence goes on along the minus strand of NC_039270.1, from coordinate 21,741,179 downwards.
CAAGAAATCCAGAAAGGAAGTTATAAAACCCGACTTCAGCTCTGAAGATTTCTCCTCTGTCTGTGAGCAAGAGGTGCAGAGCAATGAAAGATGGCAAAATACAAGCAAAAAAGAGTTGAATAGCATTGAAATTTTTACACAGAAGGCAAGTATAGTAAAAAAAAGGGAAAGAAAAAGAAAGAACAACCAGAAAACAGCTTATAAATCAATGACAAACTGTATTAAAATGTACTTCTTTAATAAACATCTTTATATTATATAATCTCTGTAGTCCCATTCTCTCACTATAGGTGTGTCAAGAAGGAGGTAAAACACCTAACTGAACAGCAGGGTGGTTGATGATGGTTACTATGAATCAGTAACCTTAGCAACAGCCACCCTAGCAACAGCGCTCTCCCTTTCTTTTATTGCATTTTTTAAGAACTCAGTCATCAGAGGGGCCTGCCAATCATCCTAGTCTATGTAGTTTGGTCCCTCTAGTGGCAAAGTGAACACACTGAGAACAGTGCTTCTTCTGTAAAATAATTGCGTGTGAAAGAAATCCAAATGCATTTAATATAAATAGGTTTTCTATCAGAATTACCCTGATCTAAAATAAGACTTGATGACTTACTGAGCCGGAAAGCTTCTGCATGGTGGCCCAGGCCTCTGGGGTCATTTGGTCATCCATGTCTCCCTCCCAGGACATCTGCAGATACATAAATCATAAACATTGCATATACATTCATAAAGAAATGGCACATATCTACACATAACACCCTAGACTGGCTCTTACACTCTTCTTTCTAGACCATTTTGTCATCATCTAGATTTTTCTGTATTTGGAAAGATCCTACTCAGGTTTCTGATCATCTCCTCATAGTGAGTTTGGTCGCTGCTCAGTAAGTATAAATCCTTTTGAATTTGCATAAATCATAATTGATTTCACATGCTGCTTCCCACCAATCCCTTCTACTGCTGAATAATATTGTTGAACATTGAAATGCACAGCTAACAAAAATGACTAAAAATCCATTTAAGAAATTTTAAGAAAAGAAAAGAACAGCTTTAAATAAAAAGAACAAATTTAGCAAAGCATTTTGCTTTGGAAAAATTAATCTATCACAGCTGCCAACAAGGCCTGGCAGGTCTTCCACAAAATATTTGACCTCCTCTAAACTTGCCTCTAAATCTGCAGGTCATCTGAGGACATCAAAAAGATCCAATATGAACAAGCAAATTGTTTGTTATTTTTTTGGACACATAGTCTGCAAAAAGTGAGATAGTCAGAACTGATTTTATGGTGTATCTTTATGCAAATGTTTTAAAGACACCAATTTATCTTTATAAGGATTATGAAAGGGTACAGACATTGCAACAAATAATATCCTAAAATACCACAGAATTGCCATTTGCTCTACATTTTACATAGAACATCTGTAGTTATTTAAAAACAAATTTTGCAAGCTAAGACTTACCTCTTGGGGATTCTGCTTCATCCTTTCCTGACCATAGCTCATATCATTTCTGTTCATATCCACACTGCTAGTGGGTCCTGGGCTCAAACCAAGAGATGGTGCAGATCCTACTGAACCATCAGACAAAACTGGATCTGTACTAGACAGTGAGTCTGTCCTCAATAGGGAGTCAGATGAGGGCATAGAAGGAATAGGGAGCTTAATCTGGTAGAAAAACAATTAAGTAATTAATTAAGTTTTTACTCAACCATGCTTTTGCATTTGTTACAGTTTCATTGATCCATCATTCCCATAAACATAATTCTTCCCATTGGTGCAAATCATAAACATTGACTTACTTTGATTGGTTTGATGGGTTCCTGGTATTGTTGCTGAGGCTGATGCTGTACAAGTTGTTGATGGTGTTGATGAAGTTGTTGTACTTGTAGATGCTGCTGTTGGTGCATATGTTGTGGTTGGTGTTGCTGTAGATGGTGGTGCATGTGCTGCTGTAACTGTGGTTGATGATGGAGGTGAGGTGCTTGTTGTTGGTAATTCTGCCCCTTGTTCATGTCTCTGTGCATTTCTAGCATTTGATCATCTTTCCTTCCACGCCCTCTTCCTCGCCCACGGCCCCTTTTACTCTCTCCACCAGGTCCCATCATGTTCCTGCAATAAGGAGGCTCGGGGAGAGGCCGAATACGTGGCCTACCCCTAGGTCTTGGTGGACCTTCACGTTTAGGTTTGGTGGGTTTCCTCCCCCTTTTCTTTGGGCCATCATGTGGGAGCAGCTGTGGAGGAGGTCCAAGGGATGGGTACCCTGAGGGGTTGCAGAAATCTAAATCACCCATCAAAGGACTTAAACTGCCAACTCCTGAACCACTTCCAGACTTTCTGCAACTGGAAACAAGATCAGGAAGCAAGTCTGGAAGACGTCTGCTGTTTAAGCGGATGTCAGCTGGAACATCTGCTTTATCCTCGTCATCCTCAAATTCATATTCTTGAGCATAGTTCTTCTTAGCCATTGATTGGGCATTAGGGTCTTTTCGCTGTTTAAGGAGGTGAAATGAGCTTGTTTTCAAAAGCTTTTTAGGTCTAGAGGAACAAAAGATTGGTGAGGTGAGCCCTGCTGTGCCAGGACCACTACCTACACCTGCAGAGCCCATCATTTTGTTTCCAATTCCGTCCACTACGTGTCCCGTGCTGTCCATCCCAAGGCCTGGACCCTGAGACTGAATTAAGCCTAGTTGTTCTGTGTTTACAGTGGATGGGAGTTCATGTGATTTCAAGGGGTCTAGATCTAAGTGCATAGTACCATTGCCAGATTCAGACAAGCTGTGACAATACTGTCCGTACCCCTGATCACCATGATGACCCATCATGTCATATGTACCTCCCCCTCCACCACCTGTAGCTTTAACTGCATCCATTCCATCTTGTACTGTTCCACGTGCCTCTGGCACTCCATCCTGACCCCCTTGTCCTGCACTTCCAACTCCCCCAGTACAACTTGCCTTGTAGTCCTCAGAGCAGAACATGTCCTCCATCCCTGGAAAAAAGGAACGATCCTCTTCTTGGAGAAGAGAATCTGGGAAACAAATAGATGTCAGTGGCATGAACCGTTGTTGCTGCTCTTGGCTTTGACCCTGATTCTGAGTTGTTTTTCCCACAGGGCTACCAGTGTCATATTGATGCTCTTTGACCTGATCCAGCTGTGGCTCTTGTTCCCTGGGCTGGGACTGGTGCTGTGGAGGTCCAGAAGCTGGTTGCATGTGGTGAGGGAGCTGGTGATGATGTTGATGGTGAGAGTGTGCCTGATGGTGGGAATGAAGGGATGGATGGTGTGAGGCCATATGATGCAAATGAGAGGGGGTTGACATGCTCAAATCGGACTCGGACAAGAAATCATGAAGCTCTGCTGCTGGTTGTTGAGAGTGGTGGGACAGATGGTGTGAGGACATCCTATGTTGTTGCTGTTGTCTTTGATGATCAGCAGTGCTCCCATCTCTTGCACCCACTCTATCAGTGGGCAATGGCCCTTCCCGACTGTTTGTCTTGGAGAGAGATCTCTCTAGCATGTCTAGTGGTGAAACAGAATTTTGACTTGATTGGCTTTGGTTTCGTTGAGCCTCATGTCCAAAGTGGACCTCCATAGTTTGGGACTGGAGCTGGAGTTGAAGTTGAGAGGCCTGTGGCTGAGTGTCTACTCCTCCAGAGCCACCAGTACCTAATCCCCCATTTGGTCCAATCATGGCCTGTTGGCTCATTGGGTGTTGTTGTTGCTGTGAGGGGGTCTGTTGGTTGTCCATCTTGTTCCGAGTGGTATGAGAAACGACAGACTGGAGAAGGTGAGCCTGGGAGGTTTGCTGAGATGGGTCAGGTGGAGAATCCATTAGCCCAAGGGAGGACTGGGTCTGTCGCTGCTGCAAGTCTGGAGTCTTTCGTAGGTAGGGTATTTCTGAAGGATCCTGAGCTTTCTTAATATCTATATGTGAGTGGGACATTGAATGGGGGTGAGAGTGCTGTGAATGCTGAGGGTGTTGTGAGTGCGATGGGTGAGGAGGGTGATGTTGATGTGTTTGATGAGTGTAAGGGTCTCCTCTGCCATAGTGGACCACTGAACCTAGGGAGTCATGTTGACCATGGGATTGAGTATGTGACAAAGAATCAACTGCACCTCGACCTCCAGTTGCACCAGCTCCAGCAAGCACTCTATCAGACTTAGTCTGCTGCTGCTTTTTCAGAGACATCTCCAACTGGTTCTCTAAACCTGTGCCTGGACCACAAGAGCCAGCAGAAACTGAAGCCACATTGTTGGTGGTATTATTAGCCCGAATAACACTCTGTAGATGATAACGTTCTTCAGATGCCTTGTTCAGATCATATGCAGAGAGAGACTTCCCTCCATCTCCACTCTGAGAAATGGACTGGGACTGCGGTTGTTGTGAGGCTAGTTGCTGAGCTTGTTGAGAATGATGCTGGGAGGGATTGGGTGCTGGACTCTGTGAGTGCAATAAGTGCTGAATCAAAAAGTCATCCTCATCTTCTTCGTCCTCTTCTTGAGATCTTTCTACCCCAAGCATATCAGAATCAGACTTTGATTTTGGCGGTGTTGTGTGATAAGACTGTGTTTGCTGGGGTGGCACCCTGTGTCTGAGTATCCTTGTGGAGAAGCCAGGAATGCTGGGGAAAGAACTGAAGATAGGTACTTGTTGCCCCCATTTCCTCCAGGTGATTGTGCAGGACGAGTTGGGGCAGGAGAGTGCAGACCTGGGCGAATTATTCCAGAATTACTTGACGGTGAAGGACTGGAATCCGGGATGTGGTATGATCCTCCACCACTTGCTACACTAGCACTACCACCACCTGAACCACCCACAACGCTTCCTGAACTACCTGATCCAGATCCGGTGGTACTGCTTGTTGTACCAGTTCCACCTCCAGACACCATTAGTGCAGGTGAATGTCCTGTACCACCATAGCCAATTGAGGGACTCCCTGCCCCTCTGAGAGATGGTGGCAAAGATCCATATCCTGAATCAGAACCATAGACAACCTCAGCTGAAAATGAACGCCCTGTAGCTCCAAGATTTCCATAAGCTTTTCCTGACCCCCCAAGGCTGGAACCAAGATCCTGAGCCTGTGGAGAACTGAATCCTCCATATGGCTGGGGCAAGTGAGAGGTTGGTGGCTGGCTTGGTGAATATGACTGTTGCTGTGGTGGGGTTTGACCAGCTGTTGGCTTCACGGGAGCAACTGGAGAGCCATATGTAGACAGGCAAGGTTTGGGTGGCTGCTGCTGCGTAGCAGAGGATGACACTGTTGGTGGTGGAGGTGGCGGGGGTTGTGGTGCTGTCTGGGGTGGTGGTTGCTGCCTTGAGGGTGCAGAAGAGGTACTGGATGAGACATTAGGATTAGAGGCAGAGGAGGAAGAAGAGGAGGTGGAGGAAGCTGAAGGAGGAGTATGAGGGGTTCGAGATGAGGAAGATCCAGAGGAAGAGTAGCCACTACTTGAACTGGAACTCTTTCCTGTTTTCCCAATACCACTACCCGAGCCAGCTGAGGAGGAGACCGAGGAGGAGGTGTACAGGGGCTGGATAATAGGACGATATACCTGCTCTGATCGGGGAGAGGGTTTGGGGTCAGATGATGGGCTCTGCTCACCCAGTGGGCTACAGTTTATGGAGGAACCATGCCGATGATGGGATATCTGCTGGTATCCTGATGCACCACAACTAAGATAGTGTTGTAGGGGATGAGGTGTGGAAGAAGATAGTTGAGACTGTCCAGGAGAAGGTCTCTGGTAGTGCTTAATCACACTGTCTTGCCTGGGGATGGCTCTTTCCTGGGACTGTGGTGGTTGAGAGTGTGCAGAAGAAAAGACAGAGGAATTGTAGAGTTGAGAGGACTGATCCTGCAGTTGTGAGGACAGTAGGTTAAACTGAGGCGGTAAATGACGTGTTGAAGAGGATGTAGGTGCTTGTGATTGAGGAGCACTAGTGGGCTCTTGTGGCCCTCTATATGAAGCAGTCCCACTCTGTGAAGACAGAAGACGGTCAAAGCCAAGACTTGACTGGGAGGGTGTTTTAATGTGTAGCAAAGGATCATGTGGTGACAAAAGACCATTGGAAGTAGGACTGAAGGTAGGTGTGTCCTGCAGAGATAATGATGGGGTCACTCCAGGGAAGGAGCGCCCTGAGAAGGATGCAGGGTGCTGATATGCTGACAGAGCAGAGGAAGAGGGAAATGAGCCAGAGCCAGGTAGTGCACCAGAAATGAATAGCTCTGCAGGGGCTGGAGTGTGCATTGCTACAGCAACAGAGAGAGAAAGCAAAGGAAAAAGAAAATGATCCAGCAGTTAGTAAGGCGATTCTATATATTTATTTATGTGTTTATAATTACATAATTTTCTATTCAATAACTCACAACACTAACCAGTTTGCCAAGAGGGGGTACGAAATTGGGAGAGAAGGGAAGAGGCAGAGGGGGGTGGCTGAGCACCTCGGGATTCCAAAGCAGAGATCAAGTTCATGACTGAAGCATCTGGTCCTGAGGGACTGGCATGATGTAGTCCAGTATCAAACAATCCTGAGAGCCCTGTGAGAGATGATTATTAAAATAAAGTCTAACAGTGCAGTGATAAATCAAAGCAATTTCTGAAGAAATATGTTTTTATGCGCTGTCACCATTATACTCAAACAAGCTGGATGAATCAGCAGAGGTTTCCCAGTCATTAACTACTTAATTTTGTTGACCGTACCTAAGCTCCTTCCTGTGCCCCATGCTCCGCCTTGTCCAGAGGTGCCTGGATGATGATTTGTTGCATATCCTTGCAGCGGGTGTGGTGTGGCATAAGGTTGACGGTGGAGGAGTTCTGCGTCTGGATGGGAGGATCTGGAGCTCCCATAAACCAAACTGAAAGACAGATAATTCAAATAACAGAGGGAATTTTACAGGAAAAGACACAATAATAAAGTAATTGTTTACATTTTATGCATAATGTAAAATTTGGGCATATTATAATGTGTGTGTGTGTGTATATATATATATATATATATATATATATATATATATATATATATATATATATATATACACACACATATTCTAAAACATATATAAAATATTATAACACTCATTATATTATAACACATTAATTTTGAATAAGGCAATCAAATTGAATAAAATATATTTGCGCCATGAATTAATTTTGATTATACAATTGATTTGGTTCACTGTTTGTTGCTAATTTAATAGGTGTTTTGTAATGTATTGTTGATCAATTAAAAAATAAAGGGTGCAAGTATTAAATTCCACTAATTATCTAATTAAATAATCACTAATTTTATAATTTTATAATAAGCCAAATTACTGTACAATCCAATTATAACTTTTATGTTTTTGTGTGTATGTTACTTTTTACTTGCTCAAACATCAACCACTTGTTTTCTTCATTTAAAAGTAATTTTGGAGGACTAAATCAAACAATAACTCACTGTTCTGTATCAAACGTCAGCCATGTGACATTTGAATGCATTTCATTGCAAACCCCCACCCCCTCCAGTTCAGAGAAAAGTCTATACTCATACTAAATCCCTGTATAGGGTATCAGTTGACCCAGCTTGGCTTTATCCCTCGCACCATAGCCACACGCAAATATTAGCTCTTTAATCAGCCTACTCACTTCCACATCCTCCTTCAAAAAGAGAGCAGGATCTGATTTTGACACACTATCTACAACAATAATAACACTAACAATCATAGCATAGCAAATCATTCTCAATATTGCCTTCTCTCTCTATAAATTGGGCAAACATGTTGCTTCATCTATATGCAACTTATGAATGACTAAACAATTACATTATTTATTTTTTTACCTTGTCTTACATTTAACACCTCTACGCTTCAAGATGTGCAATGATACCGAGTGTAGCTCAGCATTCTGATTGGCCACTCTGTCTGTTGCCAGCCAATCAACTGTCTTTTGCAGTCTTTGCAGACTGTCTCTGTTGTTCGCCTTCATAGAGACTGGCCAGTTCAGTTGACAATGGCGGTTAGGATGTTGCTGAGGTAAGACACAGAGCACTCATTGATAAAAGCCCTCCACTGACTGAATTGCCTTGGTAACCCCCTCCCCTCCATCCTCAACAGGCTCTTAGTGTGAGTACAGCTCAGTTAGTCTAGATCCCTCTCACTCGGAGACCAGAGTGGGAAGCCACAGACACCACATACTGAGTGAGCGCGTGGTGAGGGGGTGGGTGTCATTCAACAGAAGCAGTGGAGTGGACCAGAAAATCTATTTTAAAACCTATTAACGAAAGACCTTATTCAAACCTACATCTTCGATTGTACTGTAGTATTCTAAGAATTACATAAATAAATCTGTCCAATCTATATGCACAGCCTCACATTATATGCTTCCCAATTGAGTCCGGACAGGACGCAAGACTAGATTTATGTTGTCATTCTCCATTAAATAGACTCCTGGGCTCTGTATAGTCACCAGAATACGCATCTCTCAAAAGACCGTAATAAAAGTGACAAAGACAACTGATGTCCATCCTGAGGGGGTTCCATCTGGGAGCATGTCCATCTCTTTTAAAAACACCCTCATCTTGGAGGCACAAGACTCGCGTAATTAACTGGATAAAGGCTCTAATGAACTGGGTTAAACATTTAAATGCATGAGTGAGAGCGCACATCCCGGCTGCCAACTGCTTCCCTGATTGTACCTCTGGCATAATAGATAATATACAGTGTCATGACAAAAGTACCCTTATGATGTTTTGAAACATTGCTGTTTCTGTTTGATACTGGTTCTATTGATAACTACATTTCAGGTTATGCAGAACAAGGCAAGAATTGTAGATAAGCTGAGTCACTGCTTTAAAAATGGTTAAGAGTCATAGTAGTAGGCTACCATGGAAAAAAAGCCCCACGTCGCATTTAAAAAGGACCATCAAGTTATGAAATGGATATTTTAAATAAAATAAAAAATAAACACATATGATGAATCCCGACAAGCAAGTGCTGCTCCTGCAACTGAATGTCTTCTCATCATGAATAAATAATGATCATAGCATCAGTACTCTCTTCAAATGTGAGATCCATGTACATGAAATAATTATTCTGTGCAACCAAAGAAAGCAGTTTCACTCGTGGTAATGTGAGGTTTGATAAGAATTAGACAGTAATTGGCTCTTAATCCCAAAGAGGCAGCGCAGAGACGATCAGGGAATAGATGTTTAACTTCACAAGAATAAGGTAAAATGAAGGATATTGTACAAACAGTGGGGTTCAAAAGTATGAGACAACTTTGAGAGTCTATTTTGATTTTTATTAAATATTCTTTTATTACAAATTAATTCATTAGTTTTTATTTTTTTTATTTATCCATGCACATCTTTAAATGAATTTGCACTCGTCATTTTTAATCATGAACATGAACTTTTCCTTCCCCTCCACCTCACAACAGCATCTCTTCTCTGATCACGTGTGCACCGGCGTGAGGGCTGGACAATAATTCCTCCCTCCAGCAACCTGTCACTCATTTGCGATCGCAGCAATTAAACAACAACAATCAACTATCCACTCAATTAACAATAGACAAAAACAACTCCCGTCCAACATTTTTTCTCAATCGACAAGTCATTTCACATGAATGTGAATGTCACAATAGGGAAGAGAAGACGGTTTCTGTTTCATGCTGAATTTAACAACAGCAGGAATGAGCAATAGTTTTGATTTTTCAATTTAATTAGTGACCTACAATTACATTTTCTTTGTTTTAATATTATAACATCTAATTGATATTACAATAAAAATATATAGGGACTCAAATCGATTTAATATATATAAAAAAACATGTATGTATTTACTATTTCATTTTTATACATTTCGATTTTTATACATTTGAACTATTTTACATCTACTAATTTCTTCCTCTTGGTCTCTCCTCTCCTTTCTCACCTTTTTTCATCATGCTGTCTTACACCTTCAGTCAATCAATTCATCTTGTTAAACCTCTCACCTCCTGCCATTGTGCCTGTTCTTGAGCTTATTGAGCATAATTTGATAATGGAGGAAAGAAGAATAATAGGGAAAAGGCGAAATGTGAAAAATAAACTAACACACGGAAGGAAACCGGAGAAAAAACAAAGGGAAGGGTTAAATTAGAAAGCTTGATTGAATTCACTGTACAAGACTGCTCCTAATTACATAGGCAGTAATTCAACACAGCCCCCCCCCCCCCCCCAACAGGTGCAAAATGTTTACAGCCTGATGGGGAACTCAGTCACGGCCATTAATCTCCATTAGGACTGTACAGATGTGTGTGCTGGATGTATGCTGCCCTACGAAGGACATAGGGCCTGGGGAACCTTGTCATCATGGAGTATGCCTTTGTCGTCTTCACAACCAAGATTCAGTGTGCAGAAGTCTTGCTTAGCAACAGTGCTATAATTTTATAAGCTTATTCTCATTTAATATTAACACATGCAACAACATTTCTTAACATAAGATCCAATATTGCCAAATGTGGTGTCCTACACAGACCCTATAGTGTCATTTTATTTTATTTTATGCTAATTTACCACTTCCCAGTGTTTCATCATTGCATAATAGCTATGCTTCCAATGACCCAAAGCAGCAGTCTCACTATCTAATATTCTTTCAAAAGCAGAAGCAATTTTCGGAAAACTACAAGAGAGAAGATACAATACAAAAGCATTTTATTTCATTTTATTCGGCGGGTGCATTTCAGCCTCTGCAGCAGCAGAAGCAGCACTGAAGCTTGTCCATCATCATAAGCCTGAACTCCTCATTAAGATTCTGGATTCTATCAATCTGCCTAGGATTCTACAGAGATGCTCTCGAGTCAGAAACACAATATTAAAGGTTCCGACAGAAAATAGAACAATTTCTCTTCAGACTGCTAAGAATCAGCCAGAGATACAGTGTTGCAGAATATCGGGGGAATGTTACATGTTAGAAAAACTCTGACCACACACAGCTTTTGTGCTCCTTTTGTAGGAGTGTGATTAGAATTCTTCATACATACACACAGGGGTTTCCACACATCTAGGGATGATTGCTCAAAAGAATAGCCCCATTGTTGTCCTGTCATGTAAGAAAAAAGGAGCCACTCCAAATGTGTTGCGATGAACAAATTATGAGATTTCTTGACACATTATGACAGAGACAACAAATAGGCACCTGAACTTATTTGCATATGTGTGTAAATAATAATAATAATAATAATAAAAAGGATTAAATACAACCTACAATAAATTATTTATTATTTAAAGCAGAAAAAAGTCTGCAAAGACAACTAATAGATTGCATAGAATCCACCGTATCGCATAATACACCTAAATTATCATAAATAAATCAAATGTCCTAACATTTCACTTCGTGCCCATATAACAATAGGCTAAAGTATGCTGTAGATGTGCACCCAAGTGAAGTGTAGGCAACGACTGACTCCATACATGCAACGCGAGACACTAAAGCCACCAAGAATGATTGCACGCGCGCTCTGTAAGCTGCTAAGATTGATTTGGTTGTCACGGCGACTGATAACGTACATAGCGGTGCGCCTTTGAACTGTAAGTAGGCCGCGAAAATAGGGAAACACGTAACTAACGTAGAGCACGACGCCGTCACAGTCCCGTTTTCAGGTAGCAACAGAATATTTCATTGACATTTAAATATTGCAATGCAACACTTTCTACAAGGATCAATCCTTTTGAGCAAGCTTATTTCCCCCCGCAGAGATTCAATGGCTAGTCAATGTGAAACTAAGCTTTGTCGGGTCATTTTATTAGTTGTTTCAGATCTTTGTGAATAATAATAAAAAAAAAACATAATGCAGTTAAGTATTTATTGATCGTGTTTTCTGTGGGTGGGTTGCATATACGCTTGCAGTGCGTCTTACGTCTATGTTTACAGTGTGCACGTCTCGGTCACGCTGTAATTTCACTGAGGAGCACTACACACTATTTGGTACGTTGCCAAGAGACTAGTAAACGACAGTATCCTCAACAACATATATGGTATTTTTTTCTATAGATTATAACTATATGCTATGAAATGTTTTTTTTTTTATATTATGAATTAATATTAGAGGTTGTTCATACACCGTTTAATATACAGCAAATGTTGTGACTTGTAAACGAGTACATGTTGACCGTAAGGAACTTCACCTCTGAATTTAGTCATTTAACGTTCAAGTAAATCTAAAAAAAATTATCTTTTATTCATTCAAAATAAAACCTAGTCGATTTACAGACAAATACGCGTACGTACAGAGAAAAGCAGCATACAGTAGCTAGCGACCATTTCATCCCCCAAAAATGTGATTGCTCCTAATTGGTTGCCTCCAAAATAACGCTTGTCAACGTGCGTTTTGCGCCACGCATTACTCACTACGCCGAATTGGCGTGTATTTAAGCACGGCATGCAATGTCCAGTTCGGAGAGCTTCCAAGCCAGAAGGTTTGATTTTTCATTTTTGATAATACGCTAGCAAGCTAGCTAGCAACATCATCCCATCCCCCCTCTTTTCGCCCCTCTCCCCCTTTTCTGTCTCGGTCTACCTTCCGTATCACGCATTAACTCTCAATCGCATTCCTTGCATTTTCAAGACACCCCCTCCTCCTTCAGAAATGACAATACTGATGGCTGTGCGTAGAGCCAGCGACAATATAACGCATGGAAGTGGTGAATGAACACAGCACTGAGAGCGAAAGTGGGAACATGCAATGCATTGCATTGCGTCCGTCGGCATGGGCATTGTTACAGCCAGCTAGGCATATTTCTGCATCCAGTGCATGGGAGAAGTGTACTTGCACAGGCGCCTTACCTTGCCTTCGCCGATCTCTCGTAACTCCATCCCGCTCCAGCGCCCAGATCACCAAATCCTGTGCCAGGATAATTTCTATCCATTAAAGAAGAGACAAGGGGTGAAGATGGAGAGATAGACAGGGGGAAGGGGAGGGAGGTATTTCCTAAATTCTAACACACTATCTCTCCCCGTGTCCTTTCCTCTGCGCTCAATGTCTGTTTATCTCTCCTGTTTCACAAGCAAGTCCTCAAGAATAGGACCAGCACTGAGGGGGAGAGGAATGGAGGGAGGAGGAGAAGGAGGAGGGGGAGATGGAGGATACAGGGGGGAGGGAGGGGGGTGAAGTATTACACCAACCACCGCCACCTCAAAAAATCCGGTTTCTTCCTCCCCTCCCCTCTTTTGCCCTCTTATATATCTCGATGCCTATTGTCCTTCGTAGCAGAAACAGCAACGCGGCCGATGCACTGCATGTCTAATTCTGCTTGTTACAACTACGACACGTGCTTGATTGTAGCATATTTCTTCTCAGTGTTTCGCGTACTGCATTGCCACAAAAAAGGTGAGATACAAGGTCTCTATAAATAATGGTCAACCGAGCGCGCGTTTTCTTTTTTATGCAGCTGTTGCGCCCCAAATATTTACACCATGGATACAGAATGGTAGGCTACCTCCTCGTCAGAAACAAAGTGTCTTGTAAGGTAGATTCTAAGAATTATGCAAGGGACCAGTGTCGTGCTTCAAAATCTCACAAAAATTGTAACCAACGCACGGGATTCAGATCGCTATTTTCAGGTATTTAGCCAAGAAGACGCCATTTTTAAGAGTGGACTAACAGGCTCACACACACACAAACCCATCCACACACGCCCCCCTCTGCCGACTCGCTTGTCACACTCTCACACATACGCAGTCTGTCTGGAAGTCTCGTGCGTACTATGGGGTGTGGTTTATGCATTTGATTTGCAAACTAAGCAATCATCGTGTCGATCGTCGCGTACCTTGCCGTGACCAAAGACGTGTGATAAGAAGCGCGACACTTTCGTCGCCCCCCTTCTCGCGTGAGAAGCTACGTGACGTCAAGCGCCTTGTCCTTTTTAATATCTTTTTTTTTTCCATTTGTGTGTGTGATTTTGTCAAATGCCTTAAGTGCTGTAGTTAAGTGTTTTTTTTTTTCCTTTTTTTTTGTTGGGAGCAAAAAGAAAGAAAAACCTGCATGTTATAACAATTAGCTCCTCCAAATCCCCACATATTTCATAATCTTCAGGATGCTGACGAAAATATGATGAGTAAAATTAAAATTAAACTGCAGTATATCTAATCAATGAACTTACAATGTTATTTAGAAGTGCACATGTAAAACAACAACCAGGAACAACCAATTCACAGCTTTCTTGTAAGCATCATATATAAATAATGGCACCAAGATAAGGACAGTATAAACCAAAAAGACAACATTTGTATAGGTTCAAGTGTTTTGTCCACCAGAAAACATAAATTGAAAAATGTCTTAATGCACTAATAGTTAAATCCAAAGGCCAAATTCGAAATTAACAATGGACCATGGGCCATGAGTAAACACTTCAATCATGTAATGTTTTAATAATTTAGTAGTTTAGAAATTATAATATTCATATATACACACATTACAATTTTTTTTTATGATTTCTCCAAAGTATCAGTCATAAAACACAAACACATCAAATAGTTAACTCTATTGTCACAGTATGAACTCAAATAACACACAATTATCCATAAGCAAGCATTCAGTAGCACAGGTGACTGCTTTAAAAATGCATCCTAGCACTGGAGAGAGAGCTGAAAGAATCACACAGTGTAGTACAGTATAGTTACAGTACTTTATTACAATTACAGTGTTTTGAATTTATCTCACTAGTGTGCACTGGGCATGTGCTTGTCTGCACTGTAAATTATAATGAGTAAACCTTAAAAAAAAACAAGTAAAGTGAAATAAGAATAGTAATTTGTACTAACAAAGGTTTATTTATAAGTGTTGTAAACGTGTAACTCAGAATTACTATTTCCAACAACTAAATTAAGTACATTATACTATGTACGTATTTCAAACAACTCATTTAAATTTAGCTAAATCAAGTAACATTTCCTGCAACTTGGAATTTCTAAGTTGTATTTACTTGAACAGAAATCTAGTTTTGACCAATTGCCTTTAAAAAAAAAAAGTTACCATTACTCTAGTAACTTAAATACTTCAAAAATCTATTACAAATTCATGACAACAATGTTCTATTCTTCACACACATAATTACCCTAAATCAAATGTAGTGACAGTTCAAAGTTAAAGATGATATATTTTTTTCAATGTAGTTTTAACTCGTATTACAAAAATTTTGAAACAAAGCAAAAACAATCTGCTTTTAGTTATGTTAAACAATGGAGGTAGCAGTACAATGATTTTAAATACGGCAATGAGTTGGCCACACAAGTTGCCAATGTTTTTTTTTCTGTCCCAAGTCAAGCATCATATTGTAGGTTTTCTTCACAGTATCAGGGTAACCCACATGTAGTGATGCAAGCGTAGCACATGGTGGTCGGGAAGCAAATGTTGGAGGCAGACCCTGGAGACTATTCTTTGCAGTACTACCCTGAACAATGATGGCAGAAGACACTGGGTCAAGATTTGGAGAAGTACTTCATCGTCAGTGATAGTCAGCAAGCCAACAGATACTAGTGCCCAGACTGCATCAGCATCAGACACCTGTATAAAACCAAATAAAAACAATATTAGCATGGAAATGTGGATGATCAGTTTTCAGTGTTTTCTGTCTTGCCTACACTGCCATAACATTGGGTTAGTTCACCCAAACTTGAAATTCATGTCATCATTTACTCACCCATGACTTTAAGTTATTTTCAGAACACAAATAAAGACATTTTCAGCTAAATAAATTTCTGTCCTTTAACTGAATGTCTATTTACCCAAAATATTAGACACTTGATAATATAGCAATTACGTCTCTTTCAAAGATTTGAGCCTCTTTTCCACTGTCAGGCCAAACCATTCTTAATTCTCAATGCTTAACCATTCCATTCTGTGCTAATACGGATATGGTTTAATTTTTCACTGTTAGGGTGTTAACAGAGCTCTTTTGAATGCAACATAAATGTGTCAGTCATTGCTTTAGTAATGCAATAGTTAAGATATCGAACCTGATGTAAAAAGCACCCACGTTACGAAAGATTAAATATTTATTTTTAATTTTAGTATTACCTAGTTTACTTAACTCAAATAGCATGTTGCCCAGCTGCAGAGAAACTGGTGGCTAGGCAAAAACAAATGACCAACCCTGAGCAGTGACTACCATCTAGGCTTTCTACAGCACGTTCAGTGTGTTCAGATAAGAGTTCTGGATCAAGAACAGTTCACCAGTCCATGCCTAACAGAGTTCAAGTCGAAATATAACTGAAACTTCTCCTTACAATTCATTGAACAGTTTGGCCCAAAAAGTAGATTAATCGGCTCCATTCAAATGGATTGATTTGATGGTTTCTTGGGTGTCAGAGATTTGGGTTAAATATCTTCATCCGTGTCAGGAAGATGCACAGTTTTTTTATGGAATAGATTGACAGGAGGGAGATTAAATGGCACGTTTTTGATTTTTGATTGAACTAGGTATGTAATCAACATTAATCTTTATAAAGGTATCTCAGTAATATACCAGCAAATACACAGGCATTTTTTTTCTAAAATGGTGTTACTAACTATGAGAATTTACCAAGCAGGTTAGTTGTAGAAGTATCCGGGGGATCATGAAATTAAAACAGGTAGGCCTCAGATGGGTATGTAGTTCTGTCAAATCTTTTCTAAGTGTCAATAAAGAAGTCATTGAAGTCAATAAGCGCTGTTTATTTTAAATATTATTAATAAATATAATAAAACTATTAAACATTTAAGGTAGCATCATACATTTTATGGGTTCTAGGATGTGAAGTGTACTCTTAGATATGTGAAAAGAAACACAGTTACAAATACGGAAATATGGTTACAGGTATTCTGGATCTGCAATAAATTATTTGAAATTGCAAATAAAACATAGCACATGATTGAGTCAAAAACGGCTCTACTGCTGTTGAAATATCTCACCTTTATTATACTGAGACCAGTGATCACAAGAGCGCTGCTCAGAGAAGACAGATGACACAAGCTTTTTTTCCTAAATATGAAAAATAATTCTTCATATTAAATCAAGTTCCACTAATGTTGTGAATTGTAGAACAAGGACACATTCATTTCTTGATATTTGCATTTTTAACAATAGAAATAAATTTTCTATACATCTCTATTTGAGGCATCAGTAATAAAACCAATTCAAAGGCAGCATTTCTTCTGTTACAGTACTCTGTGTTTTTTAACACAGCAAAGAATTAATTACTGCAAAATAACGAGCTCATTCAGTTTAAACCTTTTAGTCTGGTTACGCAATGACTATGATTGTATTAAAATGATGAAAATACATTTGTAAACTGAAAAATGACTTTAACCTAAAAAGTGGCCAAAGCCTCACAAGTGTTATAAAATTATAGAGGAAATTTTGCAAACGATTACTGTTAACAATTAATACTATAAGTGGCACATAAAGATCATATTGACGACTTCTTGCATGTTCTTGAATTGTTTTTCGGAATTTACATGCTTTCATTTTTAACTAGTAAAACATTTTTCAATTTGAGAAATGAAATAAAAAAAAAGTCTTTAAAAGTTTTTACCTTTACCCAAATGTGCCACAAGTTGTGTATTTCTATAGTTTTTGTTCTAATAGCAGAATAGCAAAGATCGTTGCTCCCTGTTGCTAACACTGGTGCTGACAAGGAGAAAATGTTAGTCAGTTCAAATTAGCAGCACACAGAAAGATACATCCACACACTATTTTTTTTACTTACCTTATTATTATTGTGTAGAAGTAATCAATCATTCTTTGTCCAGAGGTGAAATGTAAACAGTATTTCTACTTTTTAGTTTAAGCAAATTCGACGCAGCTTCAAAACTTTGCTTGCTGCGCATGCTCACGGTCCTTATTTCTTCTTCTGTTGTTTTGTTCCTGTTGCACATTAGCGCACTGCTGCCTCTCACTGGTGAATTAATGTCATCTGTTTTGTTGTAGCTACTTGAATATTTTAAGAATTACTCATTGCAGCATGTTGTTCTATTCGCCTTAAAATTAGCAAATTGTGTAACTTAATAAAACCTAGTAAGTATAACAACTAAGTAAAGATAACTTATTATATTTAAGGAAGCTAAACAATTGTAGTGTGTGTATTTGTACTGTAGGTTTTGTCATCTGAGGCCAAAGTTTGATATTGATAGATCATGTAAGGGTTTTTGACTGGAGAATTTGATTTTGACATAGAAGTTTGCACAAGTTTGTGGCCTAATGGTTAGAGACTTGGACTACTTACAAGAAAGTATCCGGTTCAAGTCTCGGTGCTGGCAGGAGTTGTAGGTGGGAGTGAGTGAATGAACAGCGCTCTCTTCCACCCTCAATACCCTGAACTCAGTACCCTGGCACTGAAACCCCAGTTGCTCCCAGCGCTGGATCTGTAGCTGCCCACTGCTCCGGGTGTGTGTTCACTTCTCACTGCTGTGTGTGTGCACTTGGATGGGTTAAATGCAGAGCACCAGTTCCTTATTACAAGAGCATTTTCTTGTAGGCTACTCTACATGTTCAAATTAATAGCCTATATATTGATAATTAATTAATACGTTTATATATGCCTATTTGAAATTTTTTAAACTGTTTTGACACATTTTCATTTTCAAGTATTATGTCTATTAAAATAAGTCGGTACTATATAGTAGCCTACTTTTGTGTTGATGTCTACTGAAGCCTTATGATCACAGGGAGTCTGTCATAGCGAGTCAGTTCCGGACATATATGCAAAAAACTACGTACCAACAATAAACGTCTTTTTTAAAGCTTTTTATGCTTAATTTAGTGAGATAATTTGGTAACTGCATATGAATCAATTATATTTTCCTCTTCAATATTTGCAGCACGAAATAAACATTACTATTTGAATGAATGTTGAAAAAAAACTGGGCTGAGTTTCCCAAAAGCTTCGTAAGCCTAAGAAGTTCATAAAAACGATCATACTACTGATCTTAATATCACGGTCTGTTTCCCAAAAGCATCGTAAGCCTAAGAAGTTCATAAAAAAACGATCATACTACTGATCTTAATATCACGGTCTGTTTCCCAAAAGCATCGTAACTTAAGTAGCACTTGAAAATCATCGATCTACGGGTGCTCTGGAGTAATAGTTAAGCCCTAAGTGTATTTAAGAAACAGATTTATGCGGTTACCTGCAGGACAATCAGCAGATTACACCTTTAACTTGATTCAAGCGAAATATGATTATATTTACATTTACATTATTCATTTAGCAGACGCTTTTATCCAAAGGCGACTTACAAACGAGGACAGTGGAAGCAATCAAAAACAACAAAAGAGCAATGATAAGTGCTATAACTCAGTTAGGTTAACAAAGTATAGCTATGTAGCATAGGTTTTTAAATGATATAATAAATAAAAAGAAGTGTTAGAGGTAGTGTTAGAGGTCTTTATATCTTTATACATACATACATACATACATACATACATATTATTGCATAATACATGATAAGATAAGATGGAAGAGATGGATTTTAAGACGATTCTTGAAGATGGCTAAGGACTCAGCTGCTGGGATTGAGTTGAGCAGGTCATTCCACCAGGAGGGAACGTTTAATTTAAAAGTCCAATAAAGTGACTTTGTGTTTCTTTGGGATGGCACA
The DNA here is from genome assembly GCF_003368295.1 of Carassius auratus. Classification (NCBI taxonomy): domain Eukaryota; kingdom Metazoa; phylum Chordata; class Actinopteri; order Cypriniformes; family Cyprinidae; genus Carassius; species Carassius auratus. Next base: position 21,721,589 of record NC_039270.1, on the reverse strand, counting down.
ATCAAGCTACGTTCACTTGCAGAACGCAAGCTTCTGGAGGGCACATAAGTCTGAAGTAACAAATTTAGGTAAATGGGTGCAGAGCCAGTGGTAGTTTTGTAGGCAAACATCAATGCCTTCAATTTTATGTGAGCAGCAATTGGAAGCCAGTGCAAATTGATAAACAGCGGTGTGACGTGTATTCTTTTCTGCTCATTTTTTTAGACATTTAGAAATTAATTAATTAAAAGGGGGAGGAAAAAATAGAAGCACATCTAAATTAAATGACTGAAAATAATAATAAAAAAAACGAATAAAAGAAATAATGTGGGAAATGCTTCAAAGACTGGGGGGGGGGGACTTGCTGAAGTTCATAAAACCAATAACGTCTCTCTCTCTCTCTCTCTCTCTGTCTCTATACTGTATATAAAGTAAATTATATATGATTATGTAAAGTATAATACACTATAATATAATAGTGTACTGTATTATAATTAATTATAATTATTATATCCAAGTTGTCTGTCTGGAACGCAGCATTAGGTTAACATCAATAAGCAATCGTGCACTACTGTTGAGCCATTCTAAGGTGAGATTTCAGCACTTGACAAACGGATAGCAACTCCTAAGTAACACTTAAAGGGGTCATGAAATGAGAAACCAAATTTGCCTTGATCTTTTGGAATATAAGAGGTCTTTGTACCATTAAAACGTTCTGCAAGTTTCATAGCTTAAGACGTCCTCCCCATTATAAACGAGCCATTTATTTAATCAAGCTCTAAATACACCTCGTTCTGGATCCATGGTAAGAAGTGACGTCACGGTGCGAAGTGACGTTCCAACCATTTGCATATGACCGCCTCCAGCACAAGACAACTACGCTCATTTCGGATCGTTGTCGCGCTGCGCGCCTCACAAGTGTTCAGTCGACGGACAGCGAGTGGGTCTGTGTACAGGAAAATTACAATGCCACGCAGATGTGCTGTTCCTGGCTGTGGACAAACAACATCTTTGAATACGCTGCCGAAAGATCCTGACGTCAGGGAAAAATGGATGCAGTTTATTTGTATAAGAGAATCTTGAAAATATGTCGCCTTTCTAGTAGGCCTACATGTAATAGAAGATTAAAAATGTTGCCTTATCAATGCTGCATCTTCAAATATGGCCTGTGCATGCATTTTTGTCCGCAGTACACCCTATCATTTCATTGAAATTAGGTAAATAATGTTGAACTGTTAGCATATTAAACTATAGAATAATTATGCAACAATAAACCGTTTTCAAGTGTCTCGGGTTACAATTTTTTTATTAATTCAAAATAGTTTCACTTTCCATGTGGACACGGGCTGATCCAGTCTTCGTTGTTGTGGTGATGGTTCATTTTCCTCTGATTCCTCATCTGATTCCGGCTCAAACATATAAGGTTTTATCATTGCAAGAGCCATCGCTTCGAATGCATCACTCGCTACTAAACAGTTACGCTCAATCCGCAAATGTTCCGTCAAATGTCGTTAGCCAATCATAACAGTGGGCGTTAACACTGAACTCTTAAAGGGGAAACAACCCAAAACAGACTGTTTGAATCAAAGGATGAGAAACAGGGTGGGAAAATGTCATAATTCACTACATTTTAAAAGTTTTTTTTTTTTTAACTATAGTAATACTATAATTGCACCTAGGGGACCATAATAATAAAATAAAAAAACCCATGTCATGACCCCTTTAAAGCACGGCTACGTGAGATTGCTTTACGTGCATATTTGGGAAATGCACGTGAAACAATAACGAACGATCGTAAAATTACTCGTAGAAAACGCTCTTAAGCGATAAGATCAATCGTTAACGGGAAACCCGACCCAGAACAGTTTAATACAAACGAATGTCTCGTGAATCGATCAGAGTTAGTTAAAAAAAAGTTAAAAGAATGATCGATGCCACAGACTTTTTTTAACTTCACAATATAACATAATTTTATTATCGTAAGCTTGACTTTATTCTTAAATTATGACGTTAATCTTATTTATTCAGTTATTTTTGAACGTGGCACAAAATGCTGCCTTAGGCTGCTGAATGAAAACACAATTTTGGCACAGCGAAAAAAAAAACGAAAAATGTAAAACCAGTGGCGATATATTTGTATTATCTAATAATAAAATAATGTCTTCAGAGTCAATGTTGCAAAAATGAATTTGACGAACCTGACTTGCCATCTCTGCCTTTATAGAGAAATGCATCTTTAGAATTACATGATGAAAGAGATTTTGTTTTCGATTTGAATTATTACGTTTTAAAATAGTAATTTAAAACGCAAAAAGCATTCTATAGATATATTTATCATGTCAGGGAAGCGCTCCTGCTAAAGACCAAGAAGAAATCGCATCCTGTTTGTTTTCCTTATTTTACAAAAGCATAAGGTTTTGTTGATATTGTGAGTGCACACATGTACAAGTAGACCCTTTGGAGTTCCAAATGATGCATACTCTTATCTTTATGAGCAAAAATGACGGCGCATTTTTAATTTTTTACTGTCATTAAAACAAAAAAGCAAGCTGGCTCCTCCATGTCCTGCAAAGCGCTCACTCTCCGCACAAACGATTGGATATGCGCCTGTGCTCATTTTCCTAAGTTAAATGTTTAAATTAATAGGCCTACTGTGAAATGCATGAAGTGTAGGCCTATTATGTCTGTTTATTTTAGGCAAGTCTTGTTGGTTTGAGAAGGATAAATTGATCAAACATCTAATGCTCAACTTACTGTCTGAACGAGCTGCAGCTTGCTCGTTCCTTTAAAAAAAAAAAAACTCGAATTTACCAAACGCAAAATTTTCCAAACATATTTTAAAATTAACTTAATAAAGAAACAAATAGAAATGACAACTTTTCTATTAAAAATCAAAAGTGAACTATTTTAATAGCTGTGTAATAGGGAAGAGAGAGAGAGAGAGAAAGTCACGGTATCCAGTCGACTCGGGCAAAGAATTCACACAAGCTGTTGGATAAAGGCCGGGCCCATTCATGGCTCTATTCGTTCCCTTGTTTTAATTAGAAGTTCTCCCCCAGCTATGTCCCAAAACTGCCAGGGCTCATATGCACCTGCATATCCTGGACCCAGACTATTCCACTGAGGAGACAGATGTGTACTTTAGGTGCTGTTATCATGATTATTACCTTAAAGCCTTACTTAGAGCAAAATAGGACAACGCCAAATTATTACTAATGTACTTATTCACACGTACGTCATGTACGTCATGTACGCATGTACGTTATCCAGACGCTTATCCAGACGCTTATCTACGCGTACGTTATCCAGACGCTTATCCAGACGCTTATCTACGCGTACGTTATCCAGACGCTTATCTACGCGTACGTTATCCAGACGCTTATCCACACGTACGTTATCCAGACGCAAAGTTAAAAACAATAATTTTTTTGCTACGCCGCCGCCGCGCAGTTTGAGCGCAGCTCCAACACGTGACCGTGACGTCTGACGTCTCATATCTTACGTCTGACGCCTGAATACTATGGGATTTTGGCCAGACGGCTGGCGAGCGTATACACGTTAGTTCTCCTCTCAGTTTGCTTAGTAAGTAGCAGATTTTGCACAAGATACACCTCATACATTTGAAGGATCCTACGAATTTGGACAGCCTTCGTCGCGGCGCTGTGACGTAACATCCTTCAAATGCGTCCTCCGAAGGATGTAGACCCTGAATTTGGACACAGCAATCGTCTGGCATAGCAGGCTAGTGTTCTGGCATGAAAATAATGAAAAATTAGCGTGAAAACTGAATATAATCCTACAAAATGCAGCGGGCTAAAGAAAACATTGTCGGAGCATACTGCCTAAAACTAAATCATAATGCAAAGATGAGATATGACGAGAAAATAAAGAGAATCAAAGGACTCGTTACGAGCAGAGCGTCTGGTCAAGGTAACACCCTCCAGCCCAAAAGAAGGGCATGTGAAAAGGCTGTGTTGTGGTGCTTTTGCAGACAGCCTGAAGAGCTTGATGACATGTTTGCTTGCGATAATCAGAACTGTCCTATACAGTGATTCCGTTTAGACTGCGTGGGACTCAGGAGCGCACCAGCCAGAGAAGAGTCATGTGTCTGTGACTTATCACCCACAACCTACCTCATACATTTTCAGTTTCTCATCATTTTTATCGAATCTTTATAAATGTATTCATCTAATTGTATTTACATGTTTATGTATTAATCTAAATGTATTTACATGTTAAATATGTAAAGAAACTGAAATTAAGTTGGTTGTTACTACTATTTAAGTTATGTAATTGTGTTTGCAACCAAAGAACACTGATTTTGCACAATTCTTCCTTAATAAAGATAAAGGAGGCAGAATTACATTCAATCTTTGTGCATTTTATTTACAGACATGGCTAAAAAAATATTACATGTGAGAAGAGACATTACTAAATCTTTTTTTAGAAAAACAAAAAACAAAAAAACATTTTACATATTAGATGTGAGCATGGTGTATAATTCTAACATGACACCTTCACAACAATACTTGGACACATTGGTCAAAGCACAGCACACAACCACAATTATTATCCAGCAAAGTCTTCAGCTCAGTCTCATGAGTGGTGTGGACAGTGTCCGGTGATGGAGGTGGATTCTCAGGATCTTCCATCTCAGGTGCAGGTGTAATGTCTGACAGTAACAATATAAAGAAATCGTGTCATATCTCAACCTCTATTCCTAAGGATTCCAGAATATCTATACACAGGGGGCAACATACACTACCCTTCAAAAGTTTGGGGTCAGTAAGATTTTTAAATATTTTTAAAAGAAGCATCTTCTGCTCACCAAGGCTGCATTTATTTGATAAAAAAAATAAATAAATAAAAACAGTAATATTGTGAAATATTATGACAATTTAAAATGACTTCTCTATTTTAATATATTTTAAACTAATTTATTCCTGTAATCAAAGCAGGATCACACTCCAACATTTCATAGGCAGGTTTGACTGCAAACAGAGTCACCAAATAAATTGCAATGTAGCCTAGATGTACAACATTTAAAACTGATTAACGTTACGCTTTAATACACTGGTAACTTAAGTTCATTTTCTAGCCATGTCATGCTAGTTAACAGTTAACATTTACAGAGAGTTATTGTAACTTACCTTTGTGAAAATGCTTTGAACACCATCATGTGTGTTATCGAAGGTAAGCTTGGCCTCCTTACCGCTGCTATCCACAAGCGTGTACCTCTGCAGACTGCAAGACGGGGGCGTAACTTGAAGTTGTCCAAATCACACAGAACCACGCGAGACCTCAAAACGATAAATTGTTGGCAATATGGCGGCACAGAGTAAAATATTGGTTACGTTTTAAGGGAGGCAGGGATTTTAGGCAGGATTTGATTAATGATGTGTGTGTAGATATTAATGTTAGGGGACAATGTGAGAGTGTACGTTTTAGTAGGAAAACGTATTATCTGACCCGCACTCCGGAACAGAAGAGGGCGGTAATGCACCAATAAGCTGGATGCCACCCGCCGTTAAACTGGAAGGAAGACGAATATGACAGCTTGCTGTGAGAGACAACGGTGAGAATATATATTTTTTCGAAATAATTATTTCAATTGAAGTGTATAAATCATTTTCATACAGTGGTATTGTTTTTGGAGTTAATAATTTATTCAAACTAAGGCGTAAAGTAAGCAACAAATAAGCAAAAGGTCTGAAGACGCCATCCCCAGGTATCACAGGCTCAGTCCGTCTGTGACCTACATAATATAGCATATTTGTGATTTAGCTGTAAACATGTTTTATAACGCATAATACTGCTAGACTATGAAAAACTGCAAAAAAAAAAAGTTTGCCTCATTTGCAGGAATTTTATGAAGCAATGATATCTGCAAATTTCCTTTATATTTCCTTTGCCTTTCCTTTTTTCTATGTATTTAAATGTATCTTTCTAAACATTATTACAGCATATAATAAATGATCATAATTAAAAAAAATACAGTTTTAAAAAGGTTTGGTAAGCCCAGTTGTTTTTTCAGCAGTTTGCTTGATTCAGTTCATAGCAATAAAATAGAACATAAGCATTGAGTTAAACTACAAACACACATTTTTAGACACTTATGTTTTTGTTCTTGATCCATTCACACAATAAATTAATAAGCAAGGTGGTCTGTTACTTGTTGCAGCTTAACATTAATGTTTAAACATTAGTTTATACTCATTTTCAGACCTCTCATGTCACTTGTGTAACCTCTCATATGAACTTGATCCATAACTACTATAAAGAGCTCCTATGCATGCATTAGAAATGCGCAACTATATACTGTTTTGTAAGCTTATGCAGTCCACAAATATTTATTCTGCACAAATAAAGTGAAGTGACATTCAGCCAAGTATGGTGACCCATATACTCAGAATTCGTGCTCTGCATTTAACCCATCCAAAGTGTACACACACACACACACACACACACAGCAGTGAAAACACAAGGGCACCTACAGTAAATCATGGTATTGCCAGCCCAAAACTCAAACCCACAACCTTAGTGTTAAAATTTTAATGTTTATGATGTGCATTGCTTCAGAAATACAAATTCTCTTTGACATTTGGAAAACAATATCATCCAACAATTGCCTTTAGGATGCACAGACTGGATAACAAGAAATGCTGAATAAGGTTTAGATTTACTACAGTATATTCAACATACCCTCTTTATAGGGACTTACAAAAACGTTATGATTTTTGTCCTACTTCGCAATAGCCACAAGACCACAGACACACATTGCATATTTTCCTAAACAAGTTCAAGTTCAAGTTGAGCCTTTTTGTCATTCAGCTACATGTGGGGACACACAGTGGAATGAAATGTCATGCCTCACAGGACCACGGTGCTACATAAATACAGACATATAACGATGAAGTAAAACAGTTTAAACCTATACACAACTTACCTACTGACAGATTTTGAATATGAATATACTATATATAAATGTTTACCTATATAGACTGAAAAAGAAAAATATATAGACTATACGAATGCTTCACATAATACTGTACATGTGCAAAGAGAAACATCATAAGTCAAGCAGCTGGATTGAGAACAGTGCAAGATGATTTGTAGAGCATGTAAAAACATAATCAGTCTTTTCTGGGATTATGTACATCTGGTACTCTTGAGTATTATTGAAGTGGAAGCATCTAAAATGAGCATTTGGTTCTACTGTGATATGGCTGAATAACATTTCTGGGACGTGTTCATAAACATAACCGCTGCTAAGACTGTGTCTAAAGAACTAGTTTGACCAACTAGACAAGCAGTAGTTAGTCTTAGTAGACTTTTGAAGACTAATCTAAGTTTAGTTCCACCAGTCAAAAAAACTAAAAACATCCAGTGGTTAATTTTTTTTCCTTTGCAAAATTATCAATCATAGCAAAATAAACCACCACACCACTTTTATTATTATTATTATTCATGTTATATAAAAAACTATATAAAAAACTTGAAATATTAAACCATCATAATCAGAAACAAAAAGTCTATCCACTCCCCATCCACTTTCACCCATCTCTCTTTCCCTTTCTTTTATTCATTTTTTTTCCTACTTTACAGTATTAAGATTATCATCATTATTACTATTGTTTCTTTAATCTCTGCCTTTCTTAAAGATCCCTTATCATCTACAAACCTGCACATTTTAGTATTGTGATTACAGCAGAGGTGACAGTAAAGGTAACAACAAGAGCAATCATTTAATGTTGTACTTAGATTATTTACATACAAAACATACTGTTTTTCCCCCTATACATTTACAAGTGCATCTGCTAAGAATTATTATTTTTTCTTTCCTTATGATCCCAAAATCAATCAGTTGGATAAAAAAACTGTATATTCTATATATTACACAATTAGTGCACAATTTACTTTCATATTCAGAACACAAAAAAAGAGATATGTTGTTGACAAACATTATTGAACCCATTGATTTCAGCTACTGGACAGAACACACACACACAATATATTATTTTGTGTTTCACAGAAGAAAGTAAGTCAAAAAGGTTTGGAATGACATGAAGAAAAGCAAATGATGACAGAATGTTCATTTTGGGGTGAACTAACGTTAAGGAGGTTGGTTTAAGTAGACCTTTTAATTCCTGATTAAAGTTCCCTTTTTCGTTATCTGCCATGTAGTTTCTGTTTCCAGTAAAGTAACCACTTCTGTTAAACTTTAATTTTCCATAAAGACCTTCTTCCCCTTTGCAAAGCTAAAAAATGAGCACTGAAACAAGCATGTTATTCATGATCATAGATGTAAATAGATTAAAATTAACAAGGAACCCAAACTTGCATATTCAACTGCTATTTATTTTCAGATATAATAATCAAAAATTTTATACAAACATTTAAATTGCACATAATGCAGGCTGGATGAAGGCATAAACTGTTAAACAAGTTAACAGAAATTCTGAATATGTTTGTCAAAATTCTGAATTCACAATAATGAATTTGAGTCACTTTGACACAGAAACACTTTTATTTAATTGAATACTGGGAGTAGAATATGAGTGTATTTCTCTTTGAAATATATTTACCTCAGAATTATATACTATTTATTTCTATAAAATAATCATAATAAAATACTAGGAAAAACACATTTTTTATTTTTAAATTAAAGGGATAGTTTACTAAAAAAATCTGTCATTAATTACTCACCCTCATGTCATTCCAAATCCCTTCATTCATCTTCAAAACACAAACTGAGATATTTGTGATGAAGTCTGAAAGATTTCAGATCCTGCATAGGCAGCAGCGCAACTGAAACGTTCAAGGCCAATTTACCAGTTTCTTCTTTTCTGTGTCAGTCTGCTGGGCATTTACAAGAGTATCCATCTCTCTTAGTTGATATATTTTCTGTATATTTTGGTTCAAATAATTAAAGCTGAGCAAAAATTGCAAGTCATTCTCTCTGTCGAAATCTTCAGACATGTTTACAAAGAATGCATCTTCCTCTGCTTGTAAAGAGCTCTACGTGAATCCCAATGGTTAAGTTGAGAAGTTTTGATAAAGGTGTCTGAGTGATTAATAATCAGTTTCTAACCAGATGAAAAAATATTTATTTAATGGTATCCTCATTATATTTAATCTGCAGCAACGTGACCTTTTATAAAGAAATGTTTGGTCATTAACTTTCAAATGCATCAATTGAGGAAATGTGGATCACAAAGCACTTTTGGATCACTTTTTCTTTATTAAGAAAAAAAAAAGCCCAAAATAGACAATTGTAATCATAAAAACTCCATGATCACGGGAAGAAGGAGGCGGGAACCGGCGGACAATCAAATAGAAACTTTAATGACAAAAATAAAGACGAAATAAAAACCAAACACAACCAAAACCCAGGCCTGGTCCTCTCTCGTCCTTCACTGCCGTCGCTCCTGTTTTATATCCTTCCATCTCCTCCGTGGGACTCGAGACCGGTGGGTCGAGCAGGTATCACTCATTTCCAATCACTCTACCGGCCTCGCTCCTGTTCCCACGTCTCTCCTGTTCCCACGTCCCCACTCGCCACAACAATGAACTCAGGAGACAGAGGACATTATTTACACAGGCTAATGAGAATAAAACTAAAACGAGGTATAAAAATAATCAGTAAACAGAAAGAAATGGAGACATAGGAAACAATAACACAGGTACAACACAGCTAAAAGAAAACTGAAACCAGCCTGGAATGTGGAAGCTGCCAACACTTTTTGTAGTGAGAGAAAGTGAATGAAGTGAAAAATGAAACCGAACTGCGTTCACAAATGTTTGATTCGGTCTGAGATGCAGGTGTGTGCGACATCTAGTGGTTGAAAAATCATATATAGCCCCTTTAAAATGTTAAGATCATTGCAACATTAGATTAAATTAAAGGGTTAGTTCACCCAAAAATGAAAATAATGTCATTAATAACTTACCCTCATGTTGTTCCAAACCCGTGAGACCTCCGTTCATCTTTGGAACACAGTTTAAGATATTTTAGATTTAGTCCGAGAGCTCTCAGTCCCTCCATTGAAGCTGTGTATGGTATACTGTCCATGTCCAGAAAGGTAAGAAAAACATCATCAAAGTACTCCATGTGACATCAGAGGGTCCGTTAGAATTTGTTGAAGCATCGAAAATACATTTTGATCCAAAAATAGCAAAAACTACAACTTTATTCAGCATTGTCTTCTCTTCCGTGTCTCTTGTGAGAGAGTTCAAAACAAAGCAGTTTGTCATATCCGGTTCGATGTAACCGGATATGTAAACTGATCTTCTTGAACCAGTTCACCAAATCGAACTGAATCGTTTGAAATGGTTCTCGTCTCCAATACGCATTAATCCACAAATGACTTAAGCTGTTAACTTGTTTAATGTGGCTGACACTCCCTCTGAGTTCAAACAAACCAATATCCCGGAGTAATTCATTTACTCAAACAGTACACTGACTGAACTGCTGCGAAAAGAGAACTGAAGATGAACACTGACCTCTGCAATGCTGCAGGTATTGTTCTTCATATGATCATGTGCCAAATTTCATGTATGTGTTTTTCCCCTCACAACAACTATTACAGGAAGTTAAACACATGATTGTTCAAAAAAAAAAAGCAAAATATCACATTTCAATAGTCCAAAACTAGAACAGCATGAAAAGGAAAAACTTATATATTAGACTAGCATTGACTGGGTTGTTTTTAAAATGGATTAAAATTGATTGGTTGAGAGTCAATACAATGTCTAATCACTATTATTATTAGCAGTAACATTAAATAACAGTAATTTCTTCATTCTGTTGATCAGATGGCGTGTATAAGGGGAGCTTCCTGCTGCTGTTGTCTCCTCTGCTCTTTTACTTCTTGTTTCAGTGAATCCAGCTGCGCTTCAGATTCTACAGCTGCAGCAGAAACCGATTGATACACATATTTCTATTCTTCAATAAATAAATAAAGCTTGTCAATCGTGAAAATGTGCTTTTGGCTGTTCAATTATATGGTTAACCAATCAAATAATTGAAATGCTTAAAACAATATAACTGTAAACCATACAACCTTTTTCTAGTGAATAAAGATAACAAGTGTGAACATGCCCTAACATATTTCAACTTGAAAAGATGCTCTGAGCTGCAGAAAAAAACGTGGCGTTGGTGTTTACAAAAGTTGCTAAGGACATGATTTACTCCATAGGATTAAAATAATAATAATAATAATAATAATACATTTTATTTATAATGCGCCTTTCACATGCTCACAGCACTACAACATACAAAAAGTCAAACAATCAAAAAAACATTGCAGTAAAAAAATAAGTATCAAAAATACACAATTTATCAATTAAAAGCAACCTCACAAGCAATAGCGGTATGGATATTCTAAAGACACTAGGAGGTTTGATTAGATTATTGACTGCTCTAAACAGAACACGGGGATTAGAGATGTTGCTACTAATAATAGTAGAATAATATGCCCCTTTTGCAGCTTTGGAAAACATATGCTGGCAGCTTCAAAAAAAGATGCCAAGTGTCAACTTAGCTTACATCAATCAAATTGATAAGAAACATGAATACAGTATATTTGCATATTTTACATTTGTGTATTATTAATATTATCATTTGTCATTTACATTGAAATGCTGTCAAACCTCTTTGCACTTTTTATTTTATTGCATTATAAAGAGTAGTGATCGACCGATATTGATTTTTTATAACCGATACCGATACCGATTATTTGCATGTTTATGTACCCGATAACCGATATGCAGAACCGATATTTATTTACTGTTATACTTCTGTTTCTGACAATTATTACAACACAAATGAGCTGAAAAAAAAACATTTTATTTATAACAATCACTCCTTCCTTGCATACAAAAAAAACTTTATATTTATACACAAATAAATAGAGGGGTCTGAGTCCAAAAAATTTAAGTGCACTGTGCAAGTGCAAGTGTCTTTGTTTTAAAATAAAAGCTTTGATGAGGTAAAAAAATAAAAACGGGTAAAAAAAAAAATAAAGCACAAAAATGATTCTAACATATTGGTGGGGGCGGGAGGGCTATTTAGGAGTGCATAGCTATTTAGTAGTGTAACTTAATACTCCCAGTTAAGCAGAACTAGGTTTTAGTGTAGAAAACAGAGTCTTTCAGCATTCTGCCCTGTAAGCCTGCTTCCTTCAAAAGTTTTATGCAGTGGCCGTGCATGAGGCTTCCTAATCATCAACCCAGTCAGGTGCTGAGCAATATGAACGAACTTTTATCCCGAGACTATATAAAATTAAACAGCACTTGTCAGTTGGCATTTTATGATCTAGATTCAATCTAACGTTAGATCATGAAATGCCAACTGACAAAGTGCTGTTTGACTATAATTTAATCAACCGCGATCGCGCATGGAGATAATAAATAATTAATTTCCACAAAGCGGTATATGTATATATGTATTAGCGAAATAATTGTTATGTAGTAAATGATAATATAATCTAGTGTGTTTAAACAAGATAATCTTGTCAAAAGTTTCATTCAGTGGCATTGCTTGAGGCTTCCTGATCATCAACCCAGTCAGGTGCTGAGCAATATGAACGAACTTTTTTTCCCGAGACTATATAAAGTTAAACAGCACTTGTCAGTTGGCATTTTATGATCTAAATTTAATCTAATGTTTAATCATGAAATGCCAACTGACAAAGTGCTGTTTGATTATAACTTAATCAACCGCGATAGCGCATGGAGATAATAAATAATTAATTTCCACAAAGCGGTAGGCTATATTTATATGTGTATTAGCGAAATAATTGTTATGTAGTAAATTAAAATATAATCTAGGGTGTTTAAACAAGATAATCTTGTCAAAAGTTTCATTCAGTGGCCGTGCTTAAGCCTCCAGATCATCCGTCAGTTGCTAAGCAATATGAACAAACTTTCTCTTCTAGACTAATGGTGAGCAAATACAACAGATAGAGAATTAAATTCAACGCTTTTCAGAATCAGAATCAGAATCAGAATGAGCTTTATTGCCAGGTATGTTTACACATAGCGTACGAGGAATTTGTTTTCGTGACAGAAGCTCCTCAGTACAACAGAATAACAGCGACAGAACATAAAACACATAATAAAAGAATAAAGAAAAAACATTTTTTTTTATTTTCAACATGCACTCATTCATGTCTGTTTTATTTAATTCATTTAAAGATACGTCTTTATTGGAGCAGGACATGACGAACACTACGTAACTCCATGAGTTCGTCTCAATTGTTTAGAAACAAGCTGCATAAATTAACTATATCAGGAATTTATGTCTCAGATCTCATTTGTGCATGTCTGTTATGTTAAATAAAGTTGATTAATTAAAGCAAACCAAGTAGAACATATACTTTACCTGTGCACTGAGTTGTTGTTGACTGATCACCTCAGACGCCCGGGCTGCAATGGCGGAAATCTCAAAACGGCCACAAGATGGCGCCGTAAATCGGCGAATCCGATATTACAAAACCGATACCCGATTATGGAAAAATGCTTAAATATCGGGAAAAATATCGGTAAACCAATACATCGGTCGATCACTAATAAAGAGGTCTTCAGTGTGCTGTAACACAGATGGGTGTAACGTTCAAGATGCTCCAGGTATTGTGATTTACTGACCAAATGCAAATGACTATCTTAAAAGTCAACACTCACTTTACTTCCAAAGGACATTCAATCAGGAAAAAATAGAGAGTGCAGCTTTTCAGTTGTGAATTGATTGAATGGAGCAGCTAATAGAGTGTTATTTCATTACATGTTATACTTTGTACAGAAAATACAACAGTCCTTTTTTTTTCTTCTTGTAGATACCAGCACTAGCATCCCCAATGAAAAGACATGTTACTCCAGTGATGGACAGATCTACTTTAACACATTGAGCTGAACAGGGATCTGTCAAAATACTGAAAGTGATTCACAATAATAAACTTGATGACTTTGAGTAACTTTGACCAATAAACACATTAATTGTACTGAATTTGTGCTTCTACATTACTGCCTGTTTAGCTCCGCCCACCGATTCACACACGTAGTAGGTGAAAGACAAGAGCGGCAAACACAGGTTTATACAGAAACCAATTGATAAAGATGGTTTTAAAGACAAGCCGCTGTGAAGTGCCTTCCTTCTGATCCCAACATTAGGTAAGATTAGATTAACTTTATTTTAATGCTGTACCAGACCACATCAGTCTGAAACAAACAGGACAATTTGATGCAGGATTTTCATAAATACTGAAACTAAAAGACAGTACTGTGCCTATTACACTGGATCTAACTGTAATGTGGCAACACATAAGTGTGAGTAAATGTTTTTATTACGTGGTCACTATTACTTTGTCTGTTAAACATAAAAAATAAATGAACCAGGTGTCAACTGAACTGAGTCAAGTAAAGTCCAGTCTAGTCCAGTGTTGGTCCATTGTGTTTTTTGAAAACCAAAGCCACTGCACCCATTTACCAAGAAAGTTTGGAGCACTTCATGCTTCCTTCTGCTGACCAGCTTTCTGAAGATGCTGATTTCATTTTCCAGCAGGATTTGGCACCTGCCCACACTGCCAAAAGCACCAAAAGTTGGTTAAATGACCATGGTATTGGTGTGCTTGACTGGCAGCAAACTCACCAGACCTGAACCCCATACAAAATCTATGAGGTATTGTCAAGAGGAAAATAAGAAACACGAGAACAAAACAATGCAGATGATTTGAAGGCCACTGTCAAAGAACACCCCTTTCTGAACAGACAAGAAAGAAACAAGAACAGTTACTTCATTATGTTCCTGACACATGATGGATCTGCGTGTCTCTGTGGTTCTTCTGTTCGTTTTTCTCACTGGAGGTACAAAAAAACAGCAAGTAGTTAATTATATAATTTGGTACACAAAGGGAGGTCACTAAATGTTTGTCTCTGTCTTTAAGGATACTCTCTGAAGTGTTACACGTGTGTACCTGATCTGACGGGCTCCTGTAATGCAATAGAGAAGACGTGTGGAAATGGAATGTACAAATGTGAAAGCTTTACAGGAGAACAACCCATTGGTAAGTCCAGTATGATTTAAAAAATGTACAGTCATAGTTTACTGAAAGTGATGATATGAAGTGTACTGTATTTGTTAATCTCATCACATAATTGCAATTATTTGTCTATTACAAGAGGAATATTTGCTGGAATTGGTATCATATAGGCATATTTTTAGTTTTATTTATTTTTTATTTGCAGGTTCCACTAAGGTGTCTGTCACAATTAAACAGTGTTCAGCTACATGTGAAGCTGGGACCCAACAGCTCGTAATTGGAGGGACAGTAACTACCCGGTGCTGTAACACTGACCTCTGCAATGCTGCAGGTATTGTTCTTCATATGATCATGTGCCAAATTTCATGTATGTGTTTTTCCCCTCACAACAACTATTACAGGAAGTTAAACACATGATTGTTCAAAAAAAAAAGCAAAATATCACATTTCAATAGTGCAAAACTAGAGCAGCATGAAAAGGAAAAACTTATATATTAGACTAGCATTGACTGGGTTGTTTTTTAAATGGATTAACATTGATTGGTTGAGAGTCAATACAATGTCTAATCACTATTATTATTAGCAGTAACATTAAATAACAGTAATTTCTTCATTCTGTTGATCAGATGGCGTGTATAAGGGGAGCTTCCTGCTGCTGTTGTCTCCTCTGCTCTTCTACTTCCTGTTTCAGTGAATCCAGCTGCGCTTCAGATTCTACAGCTGCAGCAGAAACCGATTGATACACATATTTCTATTCTTCAATAAATAAATAAAGCTTGTCAATCATGAAAGTGTGCTTTTGTCTGTTCAATTATATGGTTAACCAATCAAATAATTGAAATGCTTAAAACAATATAACTGTAAACCATAACAATACAACTTACTAGATAAGTAGATTTGTTTTCTTACTAAGTCATACACCCAAACAACCACAGACTCATATGTCACACATGCAATGCACACACACACACACACACACACACACACACACATCTCACATATAGATAAAATATAACAGGTTTAACAGAAGTATGTGACCTGAGAAATCACACGTTTGTTTGTGACAAACATTGTACAGAGAATTTTGTCAGAGAGCATTCATCTCTAATTAAAATAATGATCTGAAAATAAGATGTAAAGTAAGACTCATAAGTTTAATAAGATTAAAGATTAAAGCTGCACCTTTCATAACACCTGTAGTGATTACTGAAGATCTGAGGAATGATCCAAAATATCCTGACAAAAATTTAAGAAATGGCAAAAAATGTACAACAAAGAGCCATTAGTTAACATTAGATAATACATTAAATAAATGAGCATCAAATTTGTTACAGTATTTACTAATATTTGTTCATATCAGTTAAAAAAAATACAACTTATCACCTTGTTCATGTAACCTCAGGCCCATTGTTTCCAGATACAATTTTTGATTTTAATAATGTACATTTTTTAACAATAAATAATATAAATAAATGTTTCATGAGTATTTTTCAGTTTCATCAAAATCATCAAATTCATTTTATCTGATGTATTTAAATAATGTTAAAATAGGTATCTTACTGTAAAATGAAATAAAAAATAAAACAGACTCAATAAAAGACATATGTTATATATTGTATATAATAAAAGACAACTTACTCTAGTATTACAACAATTTCTGAAGCAATGTTAATATAAAGATATTTCATAAATATAATTATAAATGTAATCAAAATATACTGTACATTTAGCATGTTTATTATTAAGTAAATACTGTTCTATGTGTTTAATAAGAAACAGCAAGCAGAAATGGAACATAAAACGTGCTAAACTAAAGAGGGGGAAAAAACATAAAACCAAAGAAGGGAATTTTCTTTTTTTTCTTTTCAGAAGACCACTCATGCGACTGTGTAAGAAACATCATGATTGTCTTTCCTACACAACAACACCCACAAAACCACTAACACCACAGCCTGTCCTCCAACAAAAAACGACCATATAGGTCGTTTGTGCAAGCATTTATTACGACCTATATTTACGTTTTAAAGTTAAGCGCCCTCTAGCGGGAGTAAAAATAATGACAGTCTCGCGTTGCGTCTGTCGTCATGAATTGACGTATAACATCATTACCAATCAAAATGCACGTTTATTTAAATGCAATGTGTGGGCGTTTTACACCGATCTCACAGTATTTCCTACATATTTTACTACTGTAGGTGGCTTATTCGTTCGAATGACCACACCTAACCCCACCCCTAAACCTAACCCTCACAGAAATCATGCTAAATTATGATTTTTGAGCATATACATTTTCGCGCACGTCTGTTCCCTGGGATCGAACCCATGATAGCATGATTACATATCAAGGTATAACGCAATAATCTACTAACTGAGCTACACGAAACGCAAACCGGAGGGCAAATGAAAGAGGAGGACAGGTTGCATTACTTAATGCGTTGCAAATATAGAAAAGATCAGTTCAACCAGGGCCGTAGCAACCAGGGGGAAAAGAGGGGTGGACTGAGAACAGAGGGCCCTGAGTCCCTGCTAACCTCCAGGTTTACACCTATTCACTTCATGTGTTATCTCTGATTGGAAATGTATCAGCGTAAAAACAAAAACAAAAATAAAAACCCTGTTCCATTCAGGCGGCAAGGAAGTCGACCGGAAGTTGAAGTCGGCTGCATGCTGCCATCTTTTAGCAGAACTTCACTTGCGTTAGCATTCCCATTGACTCCCATTCATTTTGGCATCACTTTGACAGCGAATAACTTTACATCTGAGGCGTTTAAAGACTCTGTTTGTCCATTATTTATTTCTAAAGATACACGACAATGTATAAAGGGCTCCATTACCTTCTATGTTACATTATGGCCCCGTATAAACAGTTTTTGTAAAAATAGGCTAACGATTGCATCATAACCACTCGACTCTCTGTCTTATTACCGTACAGACAGGAGGAGAAGCTCGCAGGCAATTAACTTAATATGGCGTACTGGCGTTACATTTTAAAATACTATACAAAATAATTAATCAGAATACTTACTCCTGCTCACTCACGACAAAGAACTCCCCGCTCAAGCTCACCGTCTCTGCAAGATTAACGATGGCAGTTTTCACGCACAGCTTGCTGGTTGCTGATGTCATCAAGCTTAGTTTGAGTCTGCGCGTCAGGCTAAAAATGGGCTTCACTTGTTTCAATTGAGTTCCAAGGGGGTCGCTGTGTCCATTTCTTTTACTGTCTATGGTTCCATTTACACTTTGTGTCTCCACAAACTGGATACGTATCCGATCTTCAATTCCTGCGCTATATGCAAATATAACGGAGTTCACGGCAACGAGAGCGTCTGATTTCAAGATGAAAGGCTACACATTTTAAGCATAATATTAGAACGTGCATTGCAGGATAACAAAATATAGCTACTCCCAGTGGTATATCCCGGTTGTCTGAGACAAGGTCTTTACATGGGATCTGTATATGGGTCTCTAGTTGTCCTAGTCCTAAAGTAAAAAAAAAAATGTAATGTAACTTACCACATTCACTTAAATTTTACCGTGTTTACAAATTCTGAGCAATTTTCTCACATCTTAGCAACATTTTTATTCATATTTTTCATCCTGTAAAAAATAAATATATAGGCCTATATAAATAAATAATCGAAAATTAGTTTTTTTTTATTTTTTTGATGGGAAGTTAACTGCTGTGCCAAGCTGAGTGTTTGTTAGGAGAACTGTGATTAGAGTTTTGAAAAAGTGACCTCAGTATTGAGAAATGTGTCCTATAGTGATTGTAACTCATGTGTCAGACCTTGCATGCAATGGTCTTGTGTAAAGTTTTTCATTGCATAGTGACAAGGAGGTATGGATGCGTTGTTGTACAGGTCCTTCCCAAAAAATTTGCATATTGTGATAAAAGTTCATTATTTTCCATAATGTAATGATAAAAATTTAACTTTCATATATTTTAGATTCATTACACACCAACTGAAATATTCCAGGTCTTTTATTGTTTTAATACTGATGATTTTGGCATACAGCTCATGACATTTTTTTAAGATACTTTTTTAACATTAGTTAAATACATCAGATAGAATGAACTTACACTGAAAAATACTCATGAAACATTTATTTATATTATTTATTGTTTATTAAAAAAATGTACATTAAAATAAAAAATTGTATCTGGAAATATTATTTAATGGGCCTGAGCTTACATGAACTATGATAAGTTGTATTTTTATTAACTGATATTAAGAAATATTAGTAAATACTGTAACAAATGTGATGCTCATTTAATGTATTATTTAATGTTAACTAATGGCTCTTTGTTGTAAAAATTTTGCCATTTCTTAAAAAAAAAAGTCAGGATATTTTGGATCATTCCTCAGATCTTCAGTAATCACTACAGGTGTTATGAAATGTGCAGCTTTAATCTTTAATCTTATTAAACTGATGAGTCTTACTTTACGTCTTATTTTCAGATCATTATTTTAATTAGAGATGAATGCTCTCTGAAAAAATTCTCTGTACAATGTTTGTCACAAACAAACGTGTGATTTCTCTGGTCACATACTTCTGTTAAGCTTGTTATATTTTGTCTATATGTGAGATGTGTGTGTGTGTGTGTGTGTGTGTGTGTGCATTGCACGTATGACATATGAATCTGTGGTTGTTTGGGTGTATGACTTTGTAAGAAAACAAATCTGCTTTTCTTGTAAGTTGTCTTGTTATGGTTTATAGTTATATTGTTTCTAAGCATTTTAATACTTTGGTTGGTTAACCATATAGTTGAACAGCCAAAAGCACATTTTCATGATTGACAAGCGCAGCTGGATTCACTGAAACAAGAAGTAAAAGAGCAGAGGAGACAACAGCAGCAGGAAGCTCCCCTTATACACGCCATCTGATCAACAGAATGAAGAAATTACTGTTATTTAATGTTACTGCTAATAATAATAGTGATTAGACATTGTATTGACTCTCAACCAATCAATGTTAATCCATTTAAAAAACAACCCAGTCAATGCTTGTCTAAAATATAAGTTTTTCCTTTTCATGCTGCTCTAGTTTTGCACTATTGAAATGTGATATTTTGCTTTTTTTTTTGAACAATCATGTGTTTAACTTCCTGTAATAGTTGTTGTGAGGGGAAAAACACATACATGCAAACTGACACATGATCATATGAAGAACAATACCTGCAGCATTGCAGAGGTCAGTGCCACAGCACTGGGTAGTTATTGACCGTCCATTTGGGAGCTGTTGGGTCCCAGCTTCACATGTAGCTGAACACTGTTTAGTTGTGATAGACACCTTAGCGGTTCCTGCTAATTTAAAAAAATTACATAAAAATATTTTACAATTCCAGCAAATTTTCCTCTTGTAATAGAAAAATAACTGCAATTATGTGATGAGATTAAAAAATACAGTACACTTCATGTCATCACTTTCAGTAAACTATGACTGTACATTTTTTAAATCATACTGGACTTACCAATGGGTTGTTCTATTGTTTTGCTTTCACATTTGTACATTCCATTTCCACACGTCTTCTCTACTGCATTACAGGAGCCCGTCTGAGCAGATATGCACATGTAACACTTCAGAGAGTATCCTTAAAGACAGACACAGACATTTAGTGACCTCCCTTTGTGTACCAAATTATATAATTAAATACTTGCTGTATTTTGTACCTCCAGTGAGAAAAACGAACAGAAGAACAACAGAGACACGCAGATCCATCATGTGTCAGGAACAGAATGAAGTAACTGTTCTTGTTTCTTTCTTGTCTGTTCAGAAAGGGGTGGGTTTACTGAAAAGCATTCGTGAGGTCCTACACAAGACTATGACACTCACTGTTAGAAAGCGAAAGGAATTTGTAACTTGAACATCAGCAAACCTGGCCACATTTGAGACCAGAGCAAAATGAACATAATGAAAAATAAATATATAATAATAAACTATTCAGTCCCACTTTATATTAGGTGACCTTAACTACTATGTACTTACATAAAAAATAAGTACAATGTACTTATTGTGTTCATATTGTATTGTAAAACACTTTTGCTCCTATTGAGGTGGGATGGGGTAAGGTTAGGGAGAGGGTTGGAGGTATGGGTAAGTTTAAGGGTGGGTTAAGGTGTAAAGTATGGGTCAACAGTGTAATTATAAATGTAATTACAGAAATTAAGTACAGATGTAATTACATGTTATTTTTTTAAATATAAGTACAATGTAAAAACATGTATGTACACAATAAGTACATTGTACTAAATTATTAATTAAAATGTAAGTACATAGTAGTTAAGGCCACTTAATATAAAGTGGGTCCAACTATTCTACTGTACTGCAAATGAACACAATTAATTGCATCATTTTATGTTAAAGTGGCTTAAAGGATAATTCTCAAAACTCACTGATGCATCGTCTATTATATCAATAAATGAAAATGTCATCAGTATACTTACAAAATATATTAAAATACATACCTATAATTATACATACACTTCTATACATATTATTTAAACAATGTTAGCCGCTTAACCGCTAACACATCTCTTACGCATGACACACACACACACACACACACACACACACACAAGGTTGCCATTTCAAGCAATATGCTATTCACCCATTACAGCACTCAAATAAACTTTGTTTAATAGATTGATAACTCAAACTAATGGTCAACTATAACAACACATTGAATACTTTTTCCACAATTGATCTTTTAAACAAGAAATGAACACCTATAAAACAATTTATCATCAGATGATCGGAGCTCATGAAACATCTCGGTTACGTATGTAACCATGGTTCCCTGAATAGGGAACGAGATGCTGCGGTGACGTCACCTGCTATGGGAACACCTTCGGTGTGACGAATGTCTGAAGCCCTATACCATCCCACCAATCCTATTGGCCAAATAGCGCTTGGCACCGCCCTACGCATGCGTACGCATCGTATACCTGGGTGTCGTGCGCCATTTCGCTCAGATTTCATGACTGAAGAAGAAGAATGCTATCAAGGTACGGCACGGCCAGGACCGCAGCATCTCGTTCCCTATTCAGGGAACCATGGTTACATACGTAACCGAGATGTTCCCTTTCATAGGTTACTTCGATGCTGCGGTGACGTCACCTGCTATGGGAACGCTATACCAAAACGCCTGACGTACCTGATAGCTGGGATCCGAGGAAGCATCTGCTCAAGCGGAGAGAACCCGGGAGCCAGGAGCCATCCTCACATTCAGACTGTAGGACTTGATAAAAGTGCTCGGTGAGGACCATCCTGCCGCAGCACAGATATCATCCATAAAAGATCCACTGAGAAAAGCTTGAGAAGAAGCCACAGCTCTAGTGGAATGAGCTTTAACTCCTAAGGGCGAAGCGAGTCTGCGCGCCTCATAGGCTAAAGATATTGCCTCCACTAGCCAATGGGACATGCGCTGTTTGTAACCACATGGCCTTACTCTTATGTCCAAACAGACAAACAGCTGGTCAGCTCCCGGTGCAAATTACATGCACGAGGGTGAGACAGAGAGAGCCTGTAAATCCCCAACTCTCTTGGGGGAGGATAAAGCCATAAGAAGAAGTCTCTTCAGAGTCAGGATTTTATCCGGTAGAGTTTCCAAGGGCTCAACAGATAACCTGATAACCCTGCAACACAATGGATAAATCCCATGAAGGACTCGCACGGGGCGGAAAGGCCTCAGCCGTCACGCACCCTGTATGAAAGAGAAACCAGTGGATAACGGCCCACTGAGGTACCGTCTATATATTTGTGGTAAGCTGAATAGCTGCCACGTAAACCTTAGAGTGACTGGCGTCACTCTATTCGAAAAACGATCCTGAAGGAACTCCAGCACTGAAGCCACTGGGCAGTAAACTGGATCCACATTACGATTTTAACACCAGGTCGTAAACAGTCTTCACTTGAAAGCATATAAGCCTCTCGCAGAAGCTGCTCTAGAATTCAGTATAGTCTCGGTAGTTTCAACAGAAAGACCGGGACATACTAACACACTCTGCTCAGAGGCTACGCCCACAGTTTCCACATATCTGGCCTCGGGTGCCAAATCAGTCCCTGTGTTTGTGATCATAAATCCTGTCTGAGGGGAAACTCCATGGAGAGCCCGCTAACAGACTGATCAGGTCCGCAAACCACGGCTGCGTGTGTCATCGCGGAGCCACCAGCAGCAGCTGTTCCACTCTGTCCAGCCTTATTAGGATAATACCACTGGGATCAAATTAATCGGGGAAAAAGCATACAGACTGGTCCTGGGCCAACTGTGAGCTAACGCAGCAAAGCCCAGGGGCGATGGGGAGAAGCATAGTGGGCAATGCGTAGGCCATAAGAGATTCATCGTTTGGGGGTGTAATCTCCATTACCCTTGTTCCAGAGCCTGTCTGGATAGCATATCCGCTCCGAAGTTCAAACGTCCGGGGACATGAACAGCTCGGATCGACAGAAATTTGTTCTGAGACCAAAGAAGAACATGTCTCGCCAGCCTGCACAGGGGGCGAGAGCGTAATTATTCCTGAAGATTCAGGTATGACACATAAACGGGTCATCTGTGTAGGACTCTTGAATCGCCCCTCGAATTCTGAAAGCTGGATTGCGCAGAGTGTAAAGGGATTTTTTTTTTTTTTTAGGTTGGCGTTACAGCCCGATCCAATGCTGCTCGAAGCGCTGTTTGCTGCGTGACAGTCAATGTTAGAGCGTGGGGACTGCAGTGAGAGTGTTGGATGTGCATTAGCAGTCCAACAGCACTCTTAGTGGAGGGCACAGACCCTGGCAAACATTGAAGGAGAGCGCATGCATCAAACTCGCTGCGTTTCGTTGTGTATAATCCTGAAGCATGTCCACGGCAGGATTTAATCCAACGAGATAAACATAGGGCCACGCCGCTAGCGAGAACGCGGCAGCTGTGTGAGCTGTCATAAACTGGCCATATTCGCCAGTCTCTTATGCCGTTCCTCAAACTCTGAAGACTGAATTGTGCAGTGTCTGAGGGGGCGCTCAAATAAGAGCTCAGTTCAGTGACGCTGTTAGAGCGTGGGGGTTAAGATCGAGAGGCTTCCGCCATAAAGAGAATACATTTTGCCGAAATAGACACGACTCGAATGTCTTCGACAAGACTTCGGCGGAGTTCGGCGCGATCCGTTCTGCTAGAGAGGTAGTCAAACAGCATTGCTGTATAATAGCAGTCCGCCATGTCACTTAATCGTGGCGAAACCTGCGCCGTTCGTGATATGCGCTGATTAAGGCTGCTTCCAGGACCTCGAAACCTCTTGGTGGAGGTCCGTGAGAAGGGTAGTTTATCCACCGTGCGGATAGCCACATAAATAGCACACTGAGGAAGGGGAGCCGCGTTTCTCCTGTCCGCTCGGAGGGAGAGAACCGCATATGAGAACCGCGTATGCCGGCCAGAGCCTACTCTGAGTTCGAAGCCGCGGTTAGACAAACATAGTAGAAAAGCAAAACTGCTCTGATTAACGCGCTCGAGTGGGGAGGAGCGAGCAAGTGGAAAAACTCCAGTGCATCACTGTATTCATAGTCAAGCCGCACATATCGCCCCTAACCAACACCTCGTGCGGGGCCTCGGCGACCGCAGAAGTGAACGGTGGGGGTTAGACGCGAGGCGACTTAAGAAATAGACTCCAGAGCGCGGATACTTTTTTTTTTTTTTTTTTTTTTACCATAGCCGTAGGCTATCACAGAGATAACATGTAGAGAGGCTGCTAACGAATCTCTCATGAGTGCCTCCCTGTGATAAACCCATTATACGGCTCTTACCTTTCGTTGACTCATCACGTCCGCGAAAGAGGAGTTAAACACTGCTCGTAGAAACCGCTGGAGAACGCGAGATGATTCTTAGGACACAGATGACTCGCTTCCCTGAAGGAATGAAATCTGAGCGAAATGGCGCGCGGCACCCAGGTATATGATGCGTACGCATGCGTAGGGCGGTGCCAAGCGCTATTTGGCCAATAGGATTGGTGGGATGGTATAGGGCTTCAGACATTCGTCACACCGAAGGTGTTCCCATAGCAGGTGACATCACCACAACATCGAAGTGACCTATGAAAGGGAACCGTACCTCTCCTCTATAATGACATTGCAGGAAAGAGGACGAACTCCAATTGCGCTGTGATTTGAACCTCTCACCTACGCATGACATCAGAGCGCACAACAGTCTTTCAAAATAAAATACCCCCTAACAAACGATTATTAAAACAAATAATAAAATAAAAATAAAATGTATAATCGGGTGTAACAACATACCCCTGCTACATCCACCCCTACTGTTTTACCTCAGATTATGAATAACATACAGAGGCTTAAATTACCAGTCACTTCTTCAGAGATCACTTTTGATCTGTTCAGTTCGCAACTATCTCTTTCGAGATTAAGGAAACCCAGGGGTAGCTAATCCCCAAATTACCCATAGAAAACAATGCCTTTTACATAGTTAAATACATGACATCAACAATGTACCCAATAATGTAAATGTACTTGTTACACTCACAAAACATGTAATTAACAAAAACAAGCAGAAAAAAAACTTTCAAACACTTTAACAAACCTTTCTGTTGTTCTTTGTCAGCTAAAATTTCATGAATTAGATGTACTCTCTGTGTAGACATTGACTGTATAAGCCTGTTAACTGGCTTAATGAGTCTCCCAAAACTTGACCTAAAACCCTCTTGATCATTTGATTCTCTTACACTCCTATGATCTTGCACACTTGACACTGTCATAGGAGTTTCCGTAACAGCTGGATTATCACGCTCATAAATTTTGGAAGCACACGCATTACTCAAAACTGTTGATACAGAAGAAGCACCAGACACCAATGAACATACTGACAGCACTGGACTAGGCAAGTTGTCAGAACTTCTCTTATGGACGTCTCTTATTGACAAGGGTCAATTCTTGCACCGCTCTTGTTTAGCCTGTATATGCTTCCACTAAGTCAAATAATGAGAAAGAACCAAATTGCCTATTACAGCTATGCTGATGATACCCAGATTTAAATAGCCTTATCTCCAAATGACTACAGCTTCATTGACTCCCTCTGCCAATGCATTGATGAAATTAATAGTTGGATGTGCCAGAACTTTCTTCAGTTAAAGAAGGAAACAACTGAAGTCATTGCATTTGGAAACAAAGATGAAGTGTTCAAGGTGAATGCATACCTTGACTCTATAGGGATCAAACAACTAAAAATCAAGTCAGGAATCTTGGTGTGATTCTGGAGACAGACCTCAGTTTCAGTAGTCATGTCAAAGCAGTAACTAAATCAGCATACTATCATTTAAAAAAACATGGCAAGAATTAGATGTTTTGTTTCCAGTCAAGACTTGGAGAAACTTGTTCATGCCTTTATCACCAGCAGGGTGGACTATTGTAATGGTCTCCTCACCGGCCTTCCAAAAAGACCATTAGACAGCTGCAGCTCATCCAGAACGCTGCTGCCAGGATTCTGACTAGAACCAGAAAATCTGAGCATATCACACCAGTCCTCAGGTCCTTCCAGTTACATTTAGGATTGATTTTAAAGTACTTTTACTCGTATATAAGTCACTAAATGACCTAGGACCAAAATATATTGCAGATATGTTCACTGAATATAAACATGACAGAGCACTCAGATCACTAGGATCAAGTCAGTTAGAAATACCAAGGGTTCACACAAAACAAGGGAGTCTGCCTTTAGTTACTATGCCGCCCGCAGTTGGAATCAGCTTCCAGAAGAGATCAGATGTGCTAAAACACTAGTCACATTTAAATCTAGACTCAAAACGCATCTTTTTAGCTGTGCATTTATTGAATGAGCACTGTGCAATGTCCGAACTGATTGCACTATATTTTCACAGATTTTTTTTTTCTAACTGTTTTTAAATGTTTTAATCATTTTAAAAGTTTTAAAATTGCTTGTTTTATTTTTGTTATTATTTTTCTTCATGATTATTTTACTTTCTTTTATGTAAAGCACTTTGAATTACCATTGTGTACAAAATGTGCTATATAAATAAACTTGCCTTGCCTTGCCTTATGTACCAGTACCCCGTCCACTTCGGTGTCATATTCCACAACCGTGTCATCAGGTACATCACTCTGATCAACACTGGAATAACCAACAGACTCTTGTCTCATCTTTGAGGCAGCATTAAAATAAGCCACCCAACGAGACGTTCGATCCTCACTCTGAGATTGATAAAATTCATCACAAGAAGCACATACAGTGGAATTCTCAACCATTATCACTATCACTGCTTTCATTTCAAGCGGGCACCGGCAGGAAATTGACAGGCATCAACAGATTACAATGTACAGTCTTGATTTGACCAATCCCAGGGTTTCTTATCTTATACGTGTTCAAAGTGTTACTTTTCCCCACGATGACATATACCACCCTCTCCCATTGGTCTGCCAGCTTCCTTTTTCCACGTTCCCCCTTATTCGCAAGAAGTACTCTGTCACCCAACTCAAGAGAATGCCCCTTCCCTTTACGGTCATAGTACTCAGCTTGTTTAGTCTGTTGCGTTCGGAATGTTCTTGAGCGATTGACATAGCTTCCCTCAAGTCTTTCCTAAGTGACTGAACATACTTGTGAACATCAACAGTCTCATTATCCAAGATGACGCTTTCAAACAAAATCTCAAAAAAATCAAGAAAAACGGTGGATACCCAGTGGTCTCATGCCTTGTACAATTGTACATGAAAGTAAGTGTGTTCAACAACTGTGGCCATGTCGGAGGAAGCGACTTTGGATGTCGGAGGAAGCGAATGGATCATATCACCCAAGGTACGGTTAAATCTTTCTGTGTGTCCGTTCCCCATGGAATGATATTGAGTGGTGTGTGATTTTCTCACACCAGACAATCTCAACAGCTCAACCATCAAAGAGCTCTCACTGATCATTTCACATCGACCGACTTGTTCGAATCCTCTGCTGACCAGAAGTCAAGGCACACAATTTCTAGTGGAGCACTTGTCTGAATTAACACGAGTGGAGCCCTTGCCTCAGGCTCGGGTCTTTTACTCAAAATCCACCGCTCACACTCTTTAACGTATTTCTTTATGTCCCCCTCCATAGACTCCCAGAAGAACCGCTGTCTGGCCAACCAGAGGGTGCGATGCTGACCCTGATGACCAGCGTTATCATGCACACCCTTCAGGACAGTACTTCGAAGAGCTGTTGGCACAACAAACTGTTAAGTATTTTTCTTAGAGACTGGATTCTTCATGATTCTATAAAGAATAGAGTTTGGACAACGCGTCGAGGTCATCGATGACGTCGACGCAAAAAATACGTAGATGCAAAATATGCGCATCGATCCGTCGACCTGTTTTTATTTCTCTAAAAAACGTTTGCAAAACGTTTACCTTATGTGCGCTGAATATACGCGATGGCCGGATCAACATTCTGTCCAACGTTATATAACCAATCCAGGGGTTTTTCTGCATTGATCTTTTTTTTTGGCGGCTGTCAAAGCCTTATTTGATCGGTGAGTGATGTAGAATAGAATGACTGCTGTGCCTGACAGGGCGCGTACGAGAAAGAGCCCCAGCTGTGCGCGCACACTCACAGTCTTCAAACAACACGAGCGCTTCTTGCTCTCTCTCTCCCTTGTGCATATTAATCAAAATCATTAAAGACGATAGAAAAAGGGTGAAACACCAAAGTTTCACGCGCGCTCGCGCACTCACAGTCTTCAAACTACATGAGCTCTGTCTTGCTCTCTGTAATGATAAAAACTTCCTAATCATCAGGAAGAAGGAGGCGGGACCGGCGCACAATCAAAATGAAACTTTAATGACAAAAATAAACACAAAACAGCGCACCAGCCCCTCACGGACGACTGGTGCACACAAAATAAAAAGCAAACATAAAATATGGCCCAGGCCTGGTCCTCTCTCGTCCTACACTATCGTCGCTCTAGTTTTATATCCTTCCATCTCCTCTGTGGGACTCAAGACCGGCGGTGGGGCACAGTTGTCGCGTATTTCCCAATCACTCTACCAGCCTCGCTCGTTCCCACATCTCTCGGCCCCGCCCCACTCGTCACATACCCCCATCGCCCCTCGCAGGCCGGGGGGTACTCCCGAGACTGCGCTCTACTCCCCCCCCCTCCCTCCGGGGGGGACCGCTCAGGGGACCTGCGGGAACCTGGGGGTAGGACAGACGAGGCGAGAGAAAAGGAGATGGAAGGAGGAGTGACAGAGACGAGAGGGGAGAGAAAAAAAAATAAAAAATCTGGTTCCCAGACTCGCTGCTGCTCGGCCCTCCACCAGCTGGGTGATCTCCTCCGCAGTGTCTAGCGGTGGCACTGGACGGCCCTCGGCGGACGGCACGACACTCCTCCGCCGCCCGGTGGACGGCGACGGCTCCTCCGGTTTTGGGCAGCCGGCAGGAGTCCCCCATTCCCTGCTCCTCCCCGTTCCGGCAGATGGCAGCAGGCTCCGCCCCCCTGGCGAACGGCCCCGACTCCTCCGCTCCCTCACGGATGGCAGCAGCCCCTCCATATCGTGGTGCATATCGCCCGTCCCCGGCAACTCGCTCCAGCCCACCGCCTCGAACACTTCATCGCCAGCTCGAGGGCACCGCGGATTCACCACATCGGCGAGGGATCTTCAGCACCGCGTCCCTCCTTCTCTCGGGTTTCGGCACCACTGTAATGATAAAAACTTCCTAATAATCAGGAAGAAGGAGGCGGGACCGGCGCACAATCAAAATGAAACTTTAATGACAAAAATAAACACAAAACAGCGCACCAGCCCCTCACGGACGACTGGTGCGCACAAAATAAAAAGCAAACATAAAATATGGCCCAGGCCTGGTCCTCTCTCGTCCTTCACTATCGTCGCTCTAGTTTTATATCCTTCCATCTCCTCTGTGGGACTCAAGACCGGCGGTGGGGCGCACGTGTCGCGGATTTCCCAATCACACTACCGGCCTCGCTCGTTCCCACATCTCTTGGCCCCGCCCCACTTGTCACACTCTCTCTCTCTCTCTCCTGCATATTAACCAAAATCATTAGACACGATAGAAAAAGGGCGGAACGCTAAAGTTTCACGTGGAGCATTCAGAGACTTTTTTTTTATTTTTTGGAAAAGCACTCTCTGTATTAGCTTAAAGCCCTCAAGTTTACATTGGTTACTGTATTCTTTCAATTGCTCTAAACAAGTATTTTGGGTGACCTTTTTTATTGAATGCTAGACATCAAGTTGTTATTTTCATCTGAAAGAAGAATTTTTTTTCAGTAAGCTATGATTCTGCATAATAATAATAATAAAAAAAATAAATAAATAAAAAAACCTTACAGTGCTGGCAGCTGTCTCAGTTTCGGTTTACTATGTGTTTCCTTTTTTTTCATTTATAGTTTATTACTATAGGGGAGACCAGGTTGTAACATTGTAACACCAATTCCACCAATCATGAATAAGCTAGGAGCCCTATGATAATTTTCTTATTTACCCACTTCCTCTCAGATCGTAAATAAATAGTTGTCAAGGCTGTAAATAGGAACTTGCAGATTAAACAAAAAAATGACCAAAACTATATATTTTTTTAGTACTTATGCGTTTGCAGATAAAAATATATAATTTACATACATCTATGCATTTAGCAGACCACTTGAGCTACAGGAACACATTGCTACATTATTTCTCTCAACTGTGTTATTTTAATACATACTGTTTACAAAGTAGGACAAAATGGTCACAAAGAAAACCAAATATTGTTTAATTAAATAATATAATGAATACAGATACAGACTGATGACTGTCTCAGCACCCCAAAGTCGCTTTGGATAATAGTGTCTGCTAAATCCATAAATGTATTTATTTTATTTATAATTGTAATAAAATTACCTTTACACAAACTATGATTCACGAGTTCACATCTACGTATATTAATACCGTAAGTTTATGCGTATTTGGCGTGCTGTCCGGGTGGAGGGCTCCGAGCTCGGGAAGTGGCCCGAACCCAGAGTACTCCCCCCGGTTGTGGTAAGAGTAGATGGATCTATAAGTGAGGAGAAATGGGGTGGAGGAGGGATGCTGAAAACGGTCAATGAACAGAGATAGGTTCTGCTGTCATTTATACCTTGTCATGAGTTGATTACTGATTGGTCTCCACTTGTGTTAATCAGGTTAATGAACTGCGACTGTTCCTCCCGAACTTTGTTATAAAACAGCATTTATCTCTATGTATCCCTTTTACCCTTAAGTGATAATATTTTTTAAGCCTGTATCAAGTAAATACAGTGTATGCCATGTTATATTTGATATATTGTTTGAGTATGTGGCCAATTTTATTGTTTCCACCAAACATTTTACATACACTCACTCTGGTGGGTTGTTTCCATATTTGACCCAAAGTTGGGTTGAAAACAACCCAGCATTTTTTAGAGTATACTCTTGAAGATTTCTTTAGGTTTGTCTCAGACCCAATTTCTCTGGTCTCTGACATGACTAGGACACAACCCTCTCTGAACTCAGTCTTGACTTGGAGTTGAACCTCTCTGTACTCAGTCTTGTCTATAACACTGATAAATCCGATTTCTAATATGTTCGATTCCGAGTCAATACCGAGTCAAAATGCACACAAGTCCATGACAAGACCAAGACCATTAAAAGCAGTCTCGGGACAGAGTTCAAGACCGAGTCAAAGTCTCTAGGACTCAAAACTGCTATTTTCTTTTATGTAAAGGTTATGTTTACTTTCTCCTGTTTGATCATTCTAGTTGTCATCTTGAGTTAGGCCTATAGACCCCTTTTGTTCAGACGTCACAGGTACGTCACGGCGCTAGCTGGAGGCAAAACACACGGAAAGAATAAATACAGAAAGTTTATAATTAATTTGCAGTCTTCAGAATTTTTATTTCTAGAAAATATTTACATCTTAATAATAATTTTACTGTAATGTCACTCTTTATTTAAACTAAGGATTTATACGCCCTCAGTTTCTCTTTACTATACACGCTCGGTTTCTCTATCAGGTAAGTGTAGATGTCAGGCCACTCAATCGGAGGTAATCCTGTCAGATCGTCCATCCAATGAGTGATTGTGTAAGGGTCGACCAATCTGGTTCCGTCCGTTAAAGTTAACTTTTTCAAATAATTATCGCGGTCCCAGACAGTGAGTGACCTTAAATATTCAGATAAAGCAGATATATTCAGATTTTCTCCAGCCATTGTTAAAAAAAACAAGCTAAGAAAACTCGCTAGCTACCATTTGTTCAAGTGTTGAGGGGAATCTTTCTGCCTCCAGCTAAGCCCCGCCCACACAAATACGTCACCTTGTTTACCAACTGTAAAAGGGTCTATAAAAGCTGCTTTGTGATCTCGTCTCTCCTTGCCTGCTCAGCTGTGACAGCACCTGCCTTGAGAGAAATTGAATGAAGTTCTTCTTCTGCTTTCGCTCCCATACTGCTTTTAATTTGTACTCAGGGGCATCGCACACGTGGGGGATACTTTTCCCGGTGAGACAGTTAAACGCCTTACTACAGTCGCTCTTCCGTTTCTCTGGCCGCTCTGTGTCCGCGCTCGCTGCGCCTGCTCCTCTCCCCCTCCCTCTCAAACATGACACCGGCTTTGAGTGTGACCAGCTGATGATTGGCTGTTCTGCATTAAGTCCCGCCTCTCTTGGAATGTTATCGGTCAGCTCGTGCTGAGGAGGCGGGAACTTATGGTTATTTACATCTCCCTTTTCCAGTGTTTATGCTTTCGAGGTTTTTAAATAAGCTTGATATGTGTTTGTGAAGATGTTCTGTTATCGTTCTGTTGACATGTCGAGTGTTTTTGGTATTATATTTCGTTTTTTAGACTAATGCTAATTGATATTATTGGGATATTGTTAAGCAGCTAGCTAAATTCGGTTATGTAACGTTATGTGGCATGCAATGTATAACGTAGCTGTGATTAAGAAGGCAGGGAATTGACGAGGAGGGGGGACAAACTGCCATTGTTAAGCAGTGTATTTATGGGTTCATTGCCAGTGCAACTGATTTTGATATTTTGAGCATTGTTTGTTGATTAGCTGAATACTTTTGTGGATACCTGTTGTGTTTGATTGTAACGTTACCTGTTAAGGAGAAAAAAGTGAGAAATGATGACATTGTTTGCATACCTGTTGAATAACTATGCAAGAAAAGTGTATATTATTTTAATTTTTAAAAACAGTAAATTGTTACATTATTTATACCACCAGAGAAAATGACTTGTGTGGGCGTTTTTTTTCTCTCCCCTTTTCTGATTATTATTATTTTTTTTAAATTTAGGATTATTATTTTTCCCAGCCAAACGCTGCAAGCCGGAAGTTCGGCACAGTGCTGGAGAATTTTAAGCCCTGCATTTTGTACCCCTCTGTCACTGTATTCATAATTTTTATTGTTTATAAACAAACCACATCCATCCCCCGCACTTTTGAAAAGCTTGCTACGCCCCTGTTTGTACTACAAACTTTCTACCATATTAGAGAAAAAGCAGCATGTTGATCTGTCGATCACGTGTCCTTCATGAAAACTGTTCATGTGTTTTGAAAAATTATGCATTTAAAAGTTAATGACCAAATGTGTCTTTATAAAAGGCCACTTTGTTGCTGTAGATCAAATAACGAGATTAGTTAGTCTTTCATCAAACACATTTTGTTCTAAATTCCCTATGTGTGTTTATAGTGGAAGGACTATTATTATGAATGTGTGCCGCTAGTTTATGTGAGTTCCGCTATTCCGGTTTCACTTTCATTTTCAATAGCCGATTGCTCCGCCAAAACGATGCCAAGTGTCAACATAGCCTATATCAATCAATTTGATAAGAAAAATGAAAACACTATATTTGTATATTTTACATCTGTGTATTTTAATATTATTATTTGTCATTAACAGTGAAAGGCTGTCAAACCTCTTAGTACTTTTTATTTTATTGTTCTTATATTTTTGTCCTTGTTGTGTCTGTGTGTGTTTGTGTGTACAGTATATGTGTTTGCTTTCTGTCTCATGACATGATTTTTTTCTTATTAAAATAAAATAAAGCTTATACACAATTTATGTATGACTTACTTTCTTATGCAGAACACAAAGAGATATGTTTGGGACTAAACATTATGGAACCCATTGTTTACATCTTATGAACAAAAAACACAAAATATCTTCTTTTGTTTTCCACAGAAGACAGTACATCAGTCAGGTTTGAATGGTGTGAGGATGAGAAAATGAATACAGAATGTTTATTTTGATGTGAACTATCCCTTTAAGAAGGTTGGTTTGAACAGACTTATACTTTCCTTGTAATTACATATTAAAATTCACTTTTTCATTAACTGCCAAATATGTAAAGTATGCAAGCTTCTTTTTCTAGTAAGTTTCTGTTTCTAGTAATGTTTGCTTCTGTTTAACTTTCATTTTCTCATAAAGACCCTCCCCTTTTATAAGCTATAAAGTGAGCACTGAGAGAGAAACTCCATTTCATTCTCCTCGTGATCAAAGATGGATCTGCAAACCTCAGTTTTTCTTCTGTTCAGTCTCTTCACCGCAGGTACAAAGACAAAGAGTGTTTGTAATGTTATTGAGTATAAATACGGATCACTGATGTTTCTCTCGCTACTCTCTCTCTCTTTTATTACTAAAGGACACACTCTCAGTTGTTA
Organism: Carassius auratus; assembly: GCF_003368295.1. Classification (NCBI taxonomy): domain Eukaryota; kingdom Metazoa; phylum Chordata; class Actinopteri; order Cypriniformes; family Cyprinidae; genus Carassius; species Carassius auratus. The sequence continues at coordinate 21,686,934 of NC_039270.1, read as the reverse complement.
TGTGTGTTCGGGTGTGACGGGGTCTTGTTCAGATCAGACGGTAAAAACATGTCCCAGTGGATCTTACAAATGCGTGAGTTTAACAGCAGTAACAAAAGATGGTAAGTCCATGATGGATTGAATTTTTTTATTATTATTATTGGAAATATAACTTCTGACAAAGCTGCAAATTTCATCACAAAATGTACAAATCTAATCACCGAATGTTCTTTTCAGATTTCTGTTTATTAGTTTTCTCACAAAATGTTACGTCTACAATACAATTTATATTTAAAGTTATTAAAATTGAATCATTATTTGAAATGAGAGATATGCTACATATTGATGTTTAAAATTATTTTTACAGTCAAAATAATGTGCAGTTGAACTGGTCTATCCTGAATCATTCATGTTTTAGGTGCTAAAATCAAGTTTAAAGACTGTGCTGCTGACTGTGCAAGTGGATCCATGAACCTCGGCATTATGAGGTCATCTTCAGTGTGCTGTAACACAGACGGGTGTAACGTTCAAGATGCTCCAGGTACATTGTTTCACTGACCAAATTTGCGTTTGTTCAGTTTCTCTGACGCAATCCTTTTTGTTTAAAGCGCTATATAAATAAAGATGACTTGACTTGACATTAAAGTCGACTCTCACTTTACTTCCAAAAGACATTCAATCAGGAAATAAAATAGAGAGTGCAGGTTTTCAGTTGTGAATTGATTGAATGGAGCAGCTAATAGAGTGTTATTTCATTACATGTTATATTTTGTACAGAAAATACAATACTTTTTTTATCCTGTAGATCCCAGCACTAGAACCCCCAATGGAAAGACTTGTTACTCCTGTGATGGACAGAGCTGCTTAAACAAATTGAGCTGTACAGGGAATGAAGAGCACTGCATTAATGGAACATGTGAGAATCTGGAAAATTAAATGTTTTTATTTTATCTCTCTTATGATTGAGATTTTGATACAGAACACATTTACCAGTTTCCAGCTTAGATTAACCACTCTTTTCATTCTTTCCATCAGGGACTGTCAGTGGCATCTCCATCCTTGTAAAAGGCTGTGCCTCTAAATCTATCTGTGATGCTGGATCATCGGATATATATGTTAAGGGGATCTCATGTTGTCCAGGGAATCTGTGTAACGGTGTTCAGAGCGTCTCTCAGAGCTTCCTGTTCCTCTGCCTTTCTCTGCTCTCCTTCATCCTGCTGCACTGAATCCAGCAGATCTTCACATTCACATCCAAAATTGGACACACTGTACTGAATATAGAGCTTGCTTTTTCACTGTATAATGTATCCTTTGTATCCTGATATGTTTTTGTCTGTGGCATCTCATGTGACATTTTATTAAATAAAATACTACAACTTGTTTCTGGGGTTATAATTAGCTTCTCACACTGTAAAAAAATCTTTTTTATAAGATCATTATCTTCACAACAGACATATGAAAATTACTTATGTAAAGAAGAAAACACATTTTTTTAAACAATATTTGGATTCTCACTATTGGAATAATGTTCAGATCATAAAACTAATAAGTAAAAAAATAGATATGAGAAATAATATCTTGCAAATACCTTTTTCCCCACTTATTTTTCACTCAGTATATTGTATAACTAGCATGAAAGGTCAAAAGTATAAGTGTTATACATAATCATAAACACAGTTCGATTTCATAACTATTACATGGAACCTTCTTACTTACTCTCATTACTATAATATTAAAGGTTACATTTTTATTTTTCCCCCAATAGTTAATTATTGGCATTTGTTTGTAAAGGTTAATAATAATAACAGAGCCCAAACTATCATATTAAACTTCTATTTATTTTCTAATATAATAAACAAAAATTGTACATGAAAATTTAAATTGCAGATAAGGCACGTTCTGAGTAACTTTGACCCAGAAACAGATTAATTGTATTGAATTTGTAAGAAAAGTGCTGTTGGTTTAAAAACAGCTTATTGAAGGCTGTCTGCCAAAATGAAAGCTTTGGGAATGCTCTACTATGCTCTACTATTATGTAATAGTGTGCATAAGCACTGCCTCCGCAGAAAATGATCAACACCTGCTTATACACTAAACAAAATTATAAATGCAAAACTTTAGTTTTTGCTCCCATTTTTAATGACCTGAACTCAAAAATCTAAGTCTTTTTCAATGTAAACAAAAGGCCTATTTCTGTCAAATATTGTTTACAAATCTGTCTAAATCTGTGTTAGTGAGCACTTCTCCTTTGCCGAGACAATCCATCCACCTCACAGATGTGGCATATCAAGATGCTGATTAGACAGCATGATTATTGCACAGGTGTGATTTAGGCTGCATGGCCACAATAAAAGGCCACTCTAAAATGTGTAGTTTTATCACACAACACAATGCCACAGATGCTGCAAGTTTTGACGGAGTGTGCAAATGGCATGCTGACTGCAGGAATGTCCACCAGAGATGTTGCCTGTGAATGTTAATTTCTCTACCATAAGCCGTCTCTATGATGATCATGTTTCGTAAGTCCCTATAAAGAGTGTATGTTGAATATGGTAAATCTAAACCTTTTTCAGCATTTCTTGTTATCCAGTCTGTGCATCCTGAAGACAATTGTTGGATGATATTGTTACACAAATGTCAAAGAGTATTTGTATTTCTGAAGCAATGCACATCATAAACATGAGTTTTATTTGTGCATATTTAAAATAGCCTGGACATATTGGTGGACTGCATAAGCTTACAAAACAGTATATATATTTTTGCATTTCTAATGCATGCATATAGGAGCTCTTTATAGTAGTTATGGATCAGATTCATATGAGATGATGCAGTTTGTGAGAAAGTTACACAGTGACATCAGAGGTCTGAAATTTAGTATAAACTAATGTTTAAACATTAATGTTAACCTACAACAAGTAACAAAAACCCCTGCTTATTCATTTATTGTATCTGTGGAGCAAGAACAAAAACATACGTGTCTAAAAATGCATGTTTTAATTTAATGTTTACGTTCTTTTTTATTGCAATGAAAAGGAAGGGAAAAACTACTCAACTATTTTTAATTAATTTATTTATTATTATAATTTTTTTTGCAATTGGGTTTTTCATAGTGTAGCAGTATTTTGTTGATTATTTGTTTAATTAAATACAGGTCGGTTCCAATCCCTAAAGCATGATAAAAAGCAGTAGACCAACAAAAGAAGCTTTATTTAGTTATGCATGAATTGAAATGCATGTGACATTCAGTTTTTGCGGTTGTCTTTGCTGCTGAATCTATTACAATTAAAACAGGATGTAGAAAGACAGAGGGAACTTCACTTACACACACCATCTGATCAAGGAAATTACTTAGTAAAAAATGAATTGCATATTAATTGTTGATCAATTTCATCACCATAAAAACATTATTTTTCTTGCTGCTCAAGCTTAAATTCAGCAGTGCTCTGTAAAAAACATTGTTCTTTAAAAGTTGTTTTTACACAAAGTAAAAGGTCTGTTTAGGATTCTTTATTCGCGCCTTTTTGTTTTTCAAATCTGAAACAGTAAAAGTCACCTCATGTTTTTTTTAACATTGTGAAGAGCTCTTTGTCCACTTTTGCTACTTTTGTCCTTAATAAACATTACTGTTTTATAAACATTTATAAATGAATGGAACAAATGGAAGAGACACACTGTAACTATAAACTCAATTGTGTATTTCAGATAGGCTACCAGCAGGGAAAAGGTCACAGTCTGCAGCCCTATACCTAAATTTAAATTATTACAAGACATGGAGCCCCCTTCAATTTGCAAATGCCCCCATTGTTTGAGAACCACTGTTTTAATCAAACACATAGCTTGATGTTCTGTTGTATTAATCATAAACAGTAAAATTTTATTTTAATATTTACTTACATTACGTTTGTTAATTTCTCAAAACACATGAATAAAGTGGGATTTTCCTCAGATGATTGCTAGCTATAGCTTTGTACCCAGCAAAATGTTTTTTAAAGCAGAAAGCTACCATAAAGGAATTACATGTGTGATAATTTCCTGTAATGATAGAACAAGGAAACACAAGCTATATTCAGAATGTCAGATTGTGGCTTTGCTGCAGAATCTCCAGAGCTGCTGGATTTAGTGCAGCAGATTTAGTTACACAGGTTCCCCTTACAACATGAGATGTCCTGAAAAGATTAACTAATGTTTTAGAATCACAAAAGGCTTTAGAGACACAGCCATTTCCCACAGTTGGCCGCCCTTAACAGACCCTGATAAAAAGAAATAAATATAAGATTGAGTCAGTCTGAGTTAGTTTGAGTAAATGTGTAAATGTGCCAATGGTAAATGTGTACTGTCAAAGTTGAAAAATTAATGATAAAAAAGCACCTCTTTTTTTCTTACCTGTTGCTGTAATGCAGCGGTCTTCACTCCCTAAACAGCTCAATACTGTATGTTTGAGCAGCTGTATCCATCACAATAGTAACAGTTTTTTGTTACTACTGATTCAGTAAATGAAAAGAGAAACTAGTGCCATTCAACTAGTGGCCTCTGAATAACACTGTTGATTGTACTGCGTTTTGAGCTCCGTCACTATCTTCTTTTCATTGACTATTTTTAACTTAAAAATAAATTTTATACATCATCGTTTCCGTTTATATAACGCGTGAATATTTCCTCTATTGTATTCTACAACAAAAACAATCAGATTGCCTCGCTATCACTACTTTTATCTTGATCTCCCGGGTCCGCTATTAGCTTTTAGCCAGTTAGCATCAGCAAGCGTGGTTGCTGCTAACTGCGCTTACATTGCTAATACTCTATTCACACACATTACCACTGCTGTACTCACTGTTACTTGCTTTAATGGCGGATGAATGTCTCCACTCTGTGCAGCTCGAGGCCGTGGGGAAGCAGATTCGCGACCTGGAACAGAAGCAGGCCCAGCTGAGAGAGCGGAGAGTCGCGCTGGAATCATCCCGGGCTGACGCTCACAAGTCCGGGGTAAGTATACAGCGTGCTGTTAACAGTCCCACCACGTCTACTCCGTGTGTTTCTCTGCGCAGGCCCGGTGCACCCAGGACGCGATCTTCCCAGATGTCCGTCACTGCGACGCCGGGACACCACGGACCCTGGGTGCATCCACAGCGGAGGACGCGAGCTGGGTCCAGTGCGACGACTTCTCCCCCTCCTGCCTTCGAGATCTCCATCCAGAACCGCTTCGCTCCCCTCCGCGAGACAGGACGCGACGCTGTGATCATCGGAGACTCCATCGTCCGACACGTAAGTGCTACGTTAGCTGAAGGTAAAGTGCACACTCATTGTTTGCCTGGTGCTCGTGTTCTCGATGTTTCTGCGCAGATACCCGCGATCCTGAAGGACGACGAGAGCCCCAGAGCGGTCGTGCTTCACGCCGGGGTTAACGACACCACGCTGCGGCAGACGGAGACGCTGAAGAGGGACTTCAGGAGCCTGATCGAGACGGTTCGCAGCACGACGCCCGCGGCGACGATCGTCGTGTCAGGACCACTGCCCACGTATCGACGAGGACACGAAAGGTTCAGTAGACTTTTTGCTTTAAATGAATGGTTGTTGTCATGGTGTAAAGAACAGAAACTGCTATTTGTTAATAACTGGAATCTTTTCTGGGAGCGTCCTAGACTGTTTCGCGCTGATGGATTACACCCCAGTCGAGTCGGAGCGGAGCTTCTCTCTGACAACATCTCCAGGACACTTCGCTCCATGTGACTAGTAAGACAATTCTCAAATAACCATTATGATGAGTTTTGTTCCACCCGCTTAAATGCTAAAAGTACTTGCGCTGTAAAACCTATTAAGACTGTGTCTGTTCCCCGAATAGTGAGGTTAAAATATAAATATAATGTACGATCTAGAAAAAATCTTATCGTAATTAAACCAGAAAAATGTAAAGTAAATGAACAAAAACAATTTTTAAAGTTTGGGCTCATAAATATTAGATCACTCGCACCAAAAGCAGTTATTGTAAATGAAATGATCACAGATAATAGTTTTGATTTACTCTGCTTGACTGAAACCTGGCTAAAACCAAATGATTATTTTGGTCTAAATGAGTCTACTCCACCAAACTACTGTTATAAGCATGAGCCCCGTCAGACTGGTCGTGGCGGGGGTGTTGCAACAATATATAGTGATATTCTCAATGTTACCCAGAAAACAGGATACAGGTTTAACTCTTTTGAAATACTTCTGCTAAATGTTACTCTGTCAGACATGCAAAATAAATCTAATGTATCTCTTGCTCTGGCTACTGTATAGACCACCAGGGCCGTATACAGAATTCCTAAAAGAATTTGCAGATTTCCTCTCAGACCTTCTAGTTACAGTTGATAAGGCGCTAATCATGGGAGATTTTAATATTCACGTTGATAATGCAAATGATACATTAGGACTTGCATTTACTGACCTAATAAACTCTTTTGGAGTCAAGCAAAATATCACCGGGCCCACTCATCGTTTTAATCATACACTAGATTTAATTATATCGCATGGAATCGATCTTACTGCTATAGATATTGTACCTCAAAGTGATGATATTACAGACCATTTCCTTGTATCGTGCATGCTGCGTATAACTGATATTAACTATATGTCGCAGCGATACCGTCTGGGCAGAACTATTGTTCCAGCCACCAAAGAAAGATTCGCAAATAACCTGCCTGATCTATCTCAACTGCTATTTGTACCCAAAAATACACATGAATTAGACGAAATTACTGACAACATGGGCACTATTTTCTCTAATACATTAGAAGCTGTTGCCCCAATCAAATTGAAAAAAGTTAGAGAAAAACGTACTGTACCATGGTATAACAGTAATACTCACTCTCTCAAGAAAGTAACTCGTAGTCTTGAACGCAAATGGAGAAAAACTAACTTAGAAGTTTTTAGAATTGCATGGAAAAACAGTATGTCCAGCTATAGACAGGCTCTAAAAACTGCTAGGGCAGAGCATATACACAAACTCATTGAAAATAACCAAAACAATCCTAGGTTTTTATTTAGCACAGTGGCTAAGTTAACAAATTACCAGATGCCACCTGATTCAAATATTCCACCAACGTTAAATAGTAATGACTTTATGAATTTCTTCACTGATAAAATAGATAACATTAGAAATACAATAGCGAATGTAGATTCTACAGCGTCTAACACTTCAGTTTCATCCATCGCACCCAAAGATAAACTGCAGTGCTTTACAACCATAGGACAGGAAGAGCTAAATAAACTTATCACTGTATCTAAACCAACAAAATGTTTATTAGATCCTGTACCCTCAAAATTACTGAAAGAGCTGTTACCTGTAGCAGAAGAAACGCTTCTCAATATCATAAACTCGTCGTTAACTTTAGGACACGTCCCAAAACCATTCAAGCTGGCGGTTATCAAGCCTCTTATTAAGAAACCAAAACTAGATCCTAGTGTACTGGCAAATTATAGGCCTATTTCAAATCTTCCATTTATGTCTAAAATTTTAGAGAAAGTTGTGTCTGCTCAATTGAGCACCTTCCTGCATAAAAATGATATGTATGAAGAATTTCAGTCAGGTTTTAGGCCCCACCATAGCACAGAAACTGCACTTGTTAAAATTACAAATGACCTGCTCCTTGCGTCAGACCAAGGCTGCATCTCATTTCTAGTTTTTACTTGATCTTAGTGCTGCGTTCGACACCATAGATCATGACATACTCATAGATCGATTACAAAACTATACAGGTATTCAAGGGCAGGCTCTAAGATGGTTTAGATCCTACCTGTCCGATCGCTACCATTTTGTTTACTTAAATGGGGAGTCATCTCATTTATCATCAGTAAAATATGGAGTGCCACAAGGATCCGTCCTAGGTCCCCTTCTATTTTCAATATATATGTTGCCCCTTGGTAATATTATTAGAAAATACGGAATTAGCTTCCACTGTTATGCTGATGATACTCAGCTATATATCTCAACGAGACCAGATGAAACTTCCCAATTATCTAAGCTAACAGAGTGTGTTAAAAATGTAAAAGATTGGATGACACACAATTTTCTCCAATTAAATTCGGATAAGACAGAGATACAAATTATTGGACCAAAAAACACTACACAGAATCTTGTAGATTACAATCTGCAACTAGACGGATGTACTGTTACTTCCTCTACAGTCAGAAATCTGGGTGTAATATTAGACAGCAATTTGTCTTTTGAAAATCATATTTCCAATGTTACAAAAACTGCATTCTTCCATCTTAGAAACATTGCCAAGCTACGAAACATGTTATCTGTTTCTGATGCAGAAAAGCTAGTTCATGCATCCATGACCTCTAGACTGGACTATTGTAATGCACTTCTAGGTGGTTGTCCTGCTTCGTCAATAAACAAGCTACAGGTCGTCCAAAATGCAGCAGCTAGAGTCCTTATGAGGTCAAGAAAATATGATCATATTACCCCAATTTTACAGTCTCTGCACTGGCTACCTATTAAGTTCCGTATCAGTTACAAATTATCATTACTTACCTATAAGGCCCTAAATGGTTTAGCTCCAGCGTACCTAACTAGCCTTCTACCACGTTACAACCCATCACGCACCCTAAGGTCACAAAACGCTGAACTTTTGGTCGTTCCTAGGATAGCAAAGTCCACTAAAGGAGGTAGAGCTTTCTCACATTTGGCTCCCAAACTCTGGAATAGCCTTCCTGATAATGTTCGGGATTCAGACACACTCTCTCTGTTTAAATCTAGATTAAAAACACATCTCTTTCGCCAAACATTCGAATAATGTATCTTTTTAATTGTGAGTGTAGTTGCATCTGTTCAAAGTTGCATTTTTATTCATTAGCTTGGGTTAAACTAATTTTACTTTGTTGGATCAGCAGCTATGCTAATGATGTCTGTATTTTGTTTCTATGTTTTGCCACGGGATTCACATCCCGTGGTAACTAGGATTTACACAAGCTCCAGTCTGGATCCAGAACACCTGAGAAGAGATGATTCTGACCCTCAGAGGACCCCAGATGATGCTACCTTGAATCAACAAACAGAACTAACAATTATTGCTAAATGTGTGACTGAATCATATAATAACTTAATTAATAATATTGATAGTTCATCGTCTAGCTGACTACGTCTTGTATTATTATTATTATTTTTTCTAAAATCCTGTCAAATGTGCACAAACTACTAGCTACTACTAAATATTGTAGAAACATAATTTTCTGTAAAGTTGCTTTGTAACGATTTATTTTGTAAAAAGCACTATACAAATAAACTTGAATTGAATTGATACTTTAGTCATGAATTGATTTCAATATTATCACTTTCAATTAATTTAACTAAACTACGCCAACTAAAAAACACAGATTACAATGGATGGCGATTAATCTTAAACTAATCTAATATTTAAAGGAGTTATCAACAGTTGTTTACAGATGACTTATAAGATCATAAAATAACATAAAACATTCTGCTCCAACAGAACCACAAGTTTCCTTTTCTCTGAAATCATAAACTCGGTAACATTTTATTTTAGGGTCTCTTAACTAGTTGCTTATTAGCATAATTATTACTAGAATATAAGCCATTTATTAGTTCTAATTAAGCACATATTAATACCTTATTCTACATCCCTAATCTTACCCAATAAATAAACTTAACAACTACCTTACTAATTATTAATAAGCAGCCAATTTGGAGTTTGAGTGAGAAGTCTATAGTAAATAGTGAATAGGTGTTTCATATTCTAAAGTGCCACCATAAATTCTACACAAACAGTGAAGCAACTTTCTGTTTATTGAATAATAAGCTCTTAAATATTTAATAATATCTCCTGTACATTATATATTGCATTTCTGCAGATTGTCTGCCAACCTGTTTTTACTGGTGTAAGAGAAGTAAATGTTGTTGTTTTTTTTAAATGTTTTGTATTTTATGTGATAATCAGCTACAGTATTTATTTACATTATTTACTAAATGCATTACTTGTTAGATCAAATGATCTGAACTAATTGATGTTATTTATTCCCGGTGACCAATTTTTATGACTTATTTTAAGATGTAAATCCACATACTGTTCCTCAGTGATGACCTAATTGTCTAGACATCCATCAGCACAAGACCACAGGAACCAGATGAGTCCTCTGCACAATCTGACTTTGCTGCAGGCTGAAATTAAACTGCTGGTTGAGAAGAACTGCTCCGGCTGAGCCTGGTTTCTCCCAAGTAAACTCTAACACTGCTTTAACACACTCTGTATTGTTGAAAGTGTTATATTAATAAAGGTGACTTGACTTGACAACAATGAATGTTTTTAAAAAGTAAAATAGTAAAAAAGTATATTTATATACTATGTTTGCATCATTATTGCGAGTAATATAAATCTAAAAAAACACACATATGTGTGTGTGTGTGTGTGTGTGTGTGTGTATACATAAAATTAAACATTTTTATGTTATCTTGTTATCCAATTTTTTTTAAAACATGCAAATGTCAGATTGGATTGTAATAAACATTCTTACCAAGAAGCCTCCTATAACAAGCAACCCAATTTTTAACATTTTACATTTAAATGTTAAATTAACATTTAAATGTTATTTATTTATTAATTCATTATTATTTTTATATTTATATTTTGCCCAATGTCAAAAAAAGATCATCAGCTTCCACCTGTTGGTAAATTATACAACATATGCAAACTTTCTTAAAATGAGCAAATTCAAATAATAATTGTGAAAAATTGGTGTCTCAATCACGGAAAGATGACAATAAAATAGGTTAACGTTATTTTTACCTCAGGAAAGCCATTCAGAGTCTGTGTCTCGTTCCTTAGAAGTGTTCTCTGGAGAGAAGGCCTATTGCTCAACATAAACATTTATCTTTACTTTTTATTTTGCTTGTTTGTCTTTGCTATAGTTATGGTATAGGCTATTCAAATGTAGCAATGTAAGTGAGAATCGCTTAAAAGTAATGCTATTTTGAGACAAAGATCTTCTTCATGATTTTCATGATTGTGTAACTGTGTAAGACAATTAAAGCAGTTTTTAAATAACAAAAGAGCATGTAAAAGTAAAGTATTTGGGCTAAAAAGCGTTTTTTAGACACAGTAATTAACATGATAATTAATAGATGGCTGACTTTTCCATTTGTTATATTCAGGTGGTAAATATCATATATTATGTTGGGTGTCCATATTAGAGATAATCACCATGTTTAAAATGAAATAATCATATTTAATATGTCATCATACATCATATTAATAATATCATTTCATTTAAACATAAGTATTTATATATTTTTTTCCTTTTTTTGCCCCCTCAGACTCCAGATTTTCTAATAGTTGTATCTTGGCCAAATATTGTCCGATCCTAATAAACCATACATCAATGCAAAGCTTGATGTATAAATGTCAACCTCATGACTGGTGGTTTTGTGGTCCAGAGTCACATATATTAATGACAGTATATTTATTGAATAAAAATGCATTACTTTATTTTTTTAAATAAGCAGAAAATAAACTAAAAGTAGGCCTTTAGTCACATTGTCCTTACAGCATGACCTTATTTATTATATATGAAAATGAAAAAGGTGACTTGATATTACACAAATGTCACATCAGAACGTCACAGCAAACAATCGCATTAGAACACCACAGTACAGAGAAAGCACAAGCTCTATATTCAGTGCAGTGTGTCTGATTGAAGATCTGCTGGATTCAGTGCAGGAGGATGAAGGAGAGCAGAGAACAGCAGAGGAACAGGAAGCTCTGAGAGACGCTCTGAACACCGTTACACAGATTCCCTGAACAACATGAGATCTTCTGAACATCATCAACTGATGTTGTGCTATCACAAATGGATTTAGAGACACAGCCTTTTACAACCAGTGACTGCTCTCCGTAACTCGCTGATGAGAAGCAAAAAACACAGATTATTTTAAGCATTACTGGTATAGATAATATATATATATATATATATATATATATATATATATATATATATATATATATATATATATATATATATATATATATATATATATATATAATGATTTACTTAACCATTTATCATAAGAGAGATAAAAACAATGACTTTAATCTTCTTGCTTCAGCAGATTCTCACCTGCTGCTGTAATGCAGTGGTCTTCACCCCCTGAACAGCTCACTGTGTTTGAGCAGTTCTTCCCATTACAAAAGTAACATTTCTTTCCATTGGAGTCAGTTCTGGGATCTACACAGAAAGCAGGTATTCATTTATTTTATTTTCTGTAAATATAACACCAAATGAAACGACACTCTGTTAGCTGCTCCGTTCAATCAGTTCACGACTGTCAAGCCACCGCCTGTATTGTATTTCCTGACTGAATGTCCTTTGGAAGCAAGTTTTGAGATAAAAGAAGATGGTTATTTGCATTTGGTCAGTAAAGCACAATACCTGGAGCGTCTTGGACGTTACACTGGTCTGTGTTACAGCACACTGAAGACCTCTTTATAATGCTGAGGTTCATGGATCCACTTGCACAGTCAGCAGCACAGTCTTTAACCTTCAGTTTAGTACCGATGTCACCTAAAACATGAGTGATTCAGGAAAGACCAGTTCCACACATTATTTTGATAAAATTTGATTTGTAGTTTTGTGAGACATTACATTTCCAGAGAAGCAGCCCCAGTAAAACACATCTCCATCAGTCAAAAAGAAAATTACATTTCAATCCATTATATTGAACTTACCAACTTGTGTTACTGCTGTTGTACTCATACACTTGGAAAATCCCCTGGGACATGTTTTTACTTTTTGAGCTTTTAACACTTTTAACAGCTGAGAGAGTGTCCTTTAGTAATAAAACAGAGAGAGACGGTGAAAAAGAGATGCCAGAAATCTGTATTTGAACTAAAAAAAAAATTCAAAACTATTTGTCTTTGTACCTGCAGTGAAAAGAATGAACAGAAGAAAAACTGAGATTTGTAAATCCATCTTGATCAGGAGGTGAGTGAAATAATGTGCCTCTCTCAGTGCTCACTTTATAGCTGATCAAAGTGGGAGGGTCTCTAACTTGAACCTGCTTTCTTCTGTGGAATACAGAAGGAGATATTTTGGAAAATGTTTCTTAAATGTTTTTTACGTCTATAAAATGAAAGCGTTGTTGGCTTTAGCGTTGTTTGGGCCCCAGTAAACTGCAGAACTAGAAGATGGCTTTTGCTCTGAAATCATGAAGAATCAGACTTGATGTTGCGATTTTGTGAAAGATGTTTTAAAAGACAAAAACTGATGCTTTGATGATCTAGAACACTTCAGATCTAATTTAGTGTGTAATTTTTTTTAGTGTCTAATCTAAATTATTTGACAAGCCTGCTTGAAAAAAGCAGGGAAATCATATGGAGCCAGAAGAGTCTCAATAAAGATAAATGCACACACTACATTCACATATGCACACACAGGATTCATAGATGCACACACATGATTCATAAATACACACACAAGATGCACAAATGCGCACAAAATTCACAAATGCACACACAAAATTTAAAAAGCACAGAAGATTCACAAATGCATACAAAATTCAGAAATGCACACAAAAATCAGAAATACACACACAATTCAGAAATGCAAACAACATTTACAAATGCACTCAAGATTCACAAATGCACAGGACAAGATTCACAAATGCACAGGACAAGATTCAGAAATGTATTTCTGATGCACACACACATATATATTGATTTACAAACTGCTTGCGGTCTGTGAACTTCACTGCATTTGTGTGTGAATTTTGAGACTCCCCTGACTTGGCTCTACACACAAATGCTTTTTTTTAAACAGGGAATGATCAGCAACCAATCAGATATCTCCCTTGTTTTAGCCAATCACAAGAATGCACCCCATGTGGGGGATTGTTTACTTATAAGCCAATCACATGAATGTGTTCACACAGCAATTGTATTAAATTGTATGAAAATACAGATGTTTAGATTACAATTCAGGTTTATTTTTTATTATTTTTTACTAAATATAAATTTAAAAATGTCTCAATACATATAGCCCAGTGACTGCAGAAAAAAAGTTAACCATTGATTTAAAAATTTGCAATAGGCAATTATTTCATTTTATTGAAATATTTTAATGAAATAAATAAAAAAATAAAAAAAATGTTTAAACCTTTTTGAATATTTAAATATATCTAAATATTCTTTTGGATGCAATAAAGAAGTCACTTTAATTATAATATTCAGTCCCTACATGAAGAGAGAGTCATCCGCTGCGAGAGGAAAGTGGCTCTCTGGCTGCGAAAAGTGGGTCTCCGGCTGTCGTTCGCTTAGGAAAGTGAGTTGATCGCTGCGTGAGGAAAGTGAATCATTCGCTGGGTGAGGAAAGTGAGTCGCTCGCTGGGTGAGGAAAGTGAGTCGTTCGCTGCGTGACTCGTGAGGAAAGTGAATCGTTCGCTGAGGAAAGTGAGTCGCTCGCTGGGTGAGGAAAGTGAGTCGTTCGCTGCGTGACTCGTGAGGAAAGTGAATCGTTCGCTGAGGAAAGTGAGTCGCTCGCTGGGTGAGGAAAGTGAGTCGTTCGCTGCGTGACTCGTGAGGAAAGTGAGTCGCTCGCTGGGTGAGGAAAGTGAGTCGTTCGCTGCGTGACTCGTGAGGAAAGTGAGTCGTTCGCTGCGCAAAGTGAGTCGCCGGCTGTGTGAGGTAAGTGAGTCGTTCGCTGAGGAAAGTGAGTCGTTCGCTGCGTGAGGAAAGTGAGTCGTTCGCTGATTGGCTTATAAGTAAACAATCCCCCACGTGGGGTGCATTCTTTTGATTGGCTAAAACAAGGGAGATATCTGATTGGTTGCAGATCATTCCCTGTTTAAAAAAAGGCATTTGTGTGTCGAGCCAAGTCAAGGGAGTCTCAAAATTCACACACAAATGCAGTGAAGTTCACAGACCGCAAGCAGTTTGTAAATCAAGATATATGTGTGTGTGCATCAGAAATACATTTCTGAATCTTGTCCTGTGCATTTGTGAATCTTGAGTGCATTTGTAAATGTTGTTTGCATTTCTAAATTGTGTGTGTATTTCTGAATTTTGTGTGCATTTCTGAATTTTGTATGCATTTGTGAATCTTCTGTGCTTTTTAAATTTTGTGTGTGCATTTGTGAATTTTGTGTGCATTTGTGTATCCTGTGTGTGTATTTATGAATTATGTGTGTGCATGTATGAATCCTATGTGTGCATATGTGACTGTAGTGTGTGCATTTATCTTTATTGAGACTCTTCTGGCTCCATAAAATCATCACTAGATGGACTTAAGGTCTGAATCTGCTATGAAACCCTTTTAGTTTTTAACCTTCACTTGGAAACAGGAAATGCATATGATCAGAAAAACTAATGTTATTACTCACAGTAAAAACAGAAGTGTTAATTTAACTCCTAGAGAGTTGAATTTGACTCTGTTTCAGATAACATTTGGTCCCACTCGAAATAAGTGTAAAATTTACTCTTTGGTCAGTGTCAAGTTTTTAGAGTTAATTCTACTCGATATTGTGTAAAAGTATTTAACACTGTAGTTTAATCACACTGTTAAGAGTAATACAATTACACAGTATAGAGTTAATTTATCTACAATTTTACTTTTACAAAAATGACACTGTAATATTTACTTTTCATTTCTCAGCAGTTTTAAAAAATATATATAAAACATAATATGCAGTGTTACTGAATTATAGATCAACTACTATCCAAATGAAAACAAGCACAATAACACTAGATCACAGAACTCACAATTTATTGTAAAAAAAATAAAGCATTTCAATGTCATTTAATTTACATTGCAAACCCATTGCCTTGTCTCTGACAGAAACATGTATAACATAAAAATGTTTACCAGAGTAAGCAATATGGCACGACATGGAGAGTTGTGTAATTTCCTCCAAATGACATTTGTGTGTCATATGGAGGGAATGGAGAACTGTATGACGTACCAAAGACGTAATGGGCTTCAAAGAGTTTATCAAAAGCTCCAACTGAACCTGTTGCCTTGCACAGAAGTGCATGCTTGCAAGTAGGAGTGAATGGTGCTCTGTGTGGATTCTTGGGCGAGAGGGTAAGGCTGACTGCTTTTGGTGATGTTGTCTAGATGCTGCTACACACTGGTTCCAACCTACAACAAAACATATTCAACATAATTGTTTTGGTGACTAACTTCTGACAATAGATCACCTCCAACTGTACACAAGATTGAGGTGATGGAAGATGTATTTTAAACAACCGTTAAAGAATTAGTTCACTTTGAAAAATGTTTTTGCTGATAATTTACTCACCCTCATGTCATCCATGATGTTCATTTCTTTCTTTCTTCAGTCAAAAATAAATTAAGGTTTTTGAGGAAAACATTCCAGGATTTTTCTCCTATAATGAACATCCATGGTGACCAACAGTTTGAGGGTTCAAATGAAGGGTCAAATGTCTGTCTCAATGTAGCTTTAAAAGACTCAAAATCCCCGCAGAGAAATAAGGGTCTTATATAGAGAAACAATCGGCTGTTTTCAAAATAAAAATAATATACTTTTTAATCACAATTCGACCTTTCCGATGTCATGACGGCATATGTGGAACATCTTGAGATTCTACAACACGTGCAGTTGTGGTATTTTTATTTTGAAAACGACCAATCATTTTGCTAGATAAGAACCTTATTTCTCTGCTGGGATCACATCGAGACTTTGAAGCTACACAGAGACAGACTTTGAACCCTCATTTGAACCCTCAAACCATTGGTCACCATTGAAGTCCATTACATGGAGAAAAATCCTAGAATGTTTCCCTCAAAAACCTTAAATTATTGTCGACTGAAGAAAGAAATACATGGACATCTTGGATGACATGGGGGTTAGTAAATAATCACCAAAACAAATATATAAGTGAACTAACCCTTTAAGCATACCTTTTGAAATCTGATGAGCTGATCAGCTTGATACGCAGAAAGCTTTCCCGGCCTCTTTCTACCTTGTGCAGATGGTGGTAGCAGACGTAGAAGCAGCAAGATGGCAGACATGTCACTGTCCAAGCCTACAAATATGTAAAAAAAAACCTGGTTAACACTTCTGCAAGAATTTTTGGCCTCACCAAACAGAAACAAACTAACCAAACAAACTAATTTGCGAATTGTCTGAATGAGTACGAAGTCCTCGATTACCCAGCATGATTCTCAGAGTTCCAGGTGACTCCTTCACTATTTCTTCAAAAACCTCTGTCTGACTGGTCATAGACCTTAATGTTTGGCTGCGTGCTTTCTGTTATGTTGAATTTAAGACACGCTGTTTAAATTTGTATAATTTTATATATATATATATATATATATATATAAAAACATGCATTCCCTTCTCACAAGAATTCACTAAATGATGAAAGACAAGTATCTGCAGCCAATTTTGTGTAACTGAAAATATAAAGCACAACAGAAATTATTATTGACCTAGCTAGATATCATAACATAATAGTTTAACGGTATATTATTGTGTCATTGCGTGATGCATAGGCTATAGCTTTAACCTAATGTACCCACCTTCTTTCAAGAAAGCATCGAATGTCAGCTCAGACAGCTTGACGTATATTTCTGCTCTTCCCCAAATTGAACACGCAACAGTATTTTGCCCCTGTTAACAAATAAAATACATCAACTAAGAATTACCTATCCATTTCTCTCATGCACTATGCATTGTTTAGATGTTACACTGCAATAACAAAGGGTGGCTGAATAAGACAAAGTTGTGCTGGTTGAATATAACGTTAGGCTATTTTCTGCATCAAATTAGGCTAGTTAAAGTTAAGAGGCACGGTGTCCAATTAGCTACCAAATAACTGTGCCAAAGTTAGCTAGCTCATTAGCTATTTTAGTTCGAACAGTAACCTGTTAAAATTGTTAAGCCATGTTTAACAAACACGACATGAAATCAGTGATCTAAGTTATCATTTTATACGACCAACATTAACTATCAAGCATGCTAACACTAACGTTACCAGTATATATATAAAAAGCTAGATTAACCTTGCCTGTGAAGCTATGAAATATGTTAGCTAAGAATAGCTATTAACCGGATTGCTATTACTTGTAATATGACCTCAACTAATATCAGCACACATTTACAATTATGTAAAGTTAAAAAATACAGTTTTGGTCTGGACAACACAGGATGTTACTCACCTAGCAATATCAGTGGCCTAGCATTGCTCCTTCGCAATCTTCCTTCACCGAAATGCAGCACGTTTGACAAGCACAGCAGAGTGGCAGGTTTTCATCACTGCTGTAGAGTTGAAATTGTCACTGCGTTTCTGCAGATTTTTACACTCACTTTTAACTCCACTTATAGAGCAACTTTACTCCCCAAATGTTGAAAATACTCTATCTGGGTTAAAATAACTTTACTCTAGAATATTAACACCCCATTTTTTACTGCAAGTATTGGAAATACACGAAACTATGACACCGAAAATCAGAGCACAAACACAATTTATTGAGTATAGTCTGAATAGAAAAGTGTGTCATGTTTAGTTTACTCTGCAGCTGTAGAATCTGAAGTGTATTCACTGAAACAGGAAGTAGAAGAGCAGAGGAGACAACAGCGATAAGAGGCTTACCTTCATCACCTTTTCCCTAAATGCTCATATCCTACATGCAGCTCGCTATCAGGGTGAAGTTCAGGGTTTGCTCTCTGAATAAAGGATACACATAAAACCTTCTTTGGGGAGTCTTTGTCTTAAGTGCTGCAAGCCGGGATTGTTTTCTCATGTGAGTTTCTCATGTGCATGGGATGCAAGACATGAGGCACCGTACACAGACATTCTTTTTATTTTTGCTGGTGCTCAAAACAAGTACTGCCCAGGACTTCCTCAGCCTCAAGTTTATTGCTGTTGTAGTGGCAGCATAGCTTAAATAAAAAGTTTCTGTTTAAGAAATTCAGTCGCTCTTTTACCCAGTTATAACATGGGATCCTTGGGAGACAAAAACAAGGTGGCATAAAAACGGAAGGAAAATTTCACCATGACAGGACTCAATGTTTACTCACGAAAAGGGTGTGTGCATCCCATTTAATCCAAACAATGAGGAAATTATTAATAAATACCACTACTAATAATTCTAGTTTTTAAAATTGCCTGGGTTTCATGGTGCAGAAAAAAACTAACTATCTTTATTTTAACGTGAGAGCAGGTGCTGCCTTTCTTAACTTGAATGTGTAAATCGTCTGGTGTCATTCTCTTACAGCTATTTTAACTGCACACAAAACACTTTGTTATGCTACTTGATATTTCAAACTGGAATTTATTATCACATTATTTTAATGTATTGTGTTCATAATCATAAAGCAGCTTGCATTGCAAATAGTTTTACTGTTTACTTATTATTAATCTACTATTTATCAATAGCATGCTCAGAACTGAGGTGAATCCTCCAGTTAATCAGTTTAACCGATCAACTCCAGCGGTATTATAACTTTTAGAGAATCATACTGGACTTAGGCTACCAATAATTTAAATACTGTTTTGCTTTCATATTTGAAATCTTATCCTCAAAGACAGAGAAAGGCATTCAATTATTATGTATTTATATCTTTTTCCTCTTCACTGCTTTCGATCATTTTTATTTTGCTATCAAGCCATAGGCTACTGTACAGTTACTGTTACAAAGCAGAGTGAATCTGAAACTTGCACATCATCAAATCGGGGTGCATGTGTGACAGTGGACAGAATGGATTTCTGTGGAAAAGCTGCTTGTCTCCCTCATGTCTGATGAATGAGACTTGACCACCCTGTACAAAAAATACAAAGGCATAGGAGCAACACTGTTTATTATTATTATTATTATTATTATTATTATTATTATTATTATTATTATTTGTAATATTGTTCTTCCTCATCAAATCATCTGTTGCCCCTGCTCATAAATGATGCTAATGCAGTTTGAAATGTTACATTTTGGAACGGCCCAAATGGAGAAAACAACAAATTGCAAGAACAAAATGAATTATGTTCCAATAAAATATTCATATACTGTATCTATGCAGCAGAAAGGTCTGCTCAGATGGTCCCAAAATCACACCTCCCCCAGAGGGTAAGGGAGTCTCCAATATATTATTTTATACAATTAGGCCAAAGTACACAATCTGTGTCCAGTAACATTACAAACACTTTTTATTTTGCCTTTGTACCTGTTAAAGTAATTAGGCTATTTCTTTTGGAGTCAAATTATTGAGAAACCAGGTCAAGATGATAGCTATTCAATTCTCTTAGCTCC
This sequence comes from Carassius auratus, assembly GCF_003368295.1. Classification (NCBI taxonomy): domain Eukaryota; kingdom Metazoa; phylum Chordata; class Actinopteri; order Cypriniformes; family Cyprinidae; genus Carassius; species Carassius auratus. Next base: position 21,666,699 of record NC_039270.1, on the reverse strand, counting down.
TCAATTTAATGTAATGTTGCAATGACCTTAACATTTTAAAGGGGCTATATGATTTTTCCACCACTAGATGTCGCACACACCGCATCTCAGACCAAATCAAACGTGCTTCGATCACACTTTGGCATTTCGGTTTCATTTCCACTTCATTCACTTTCTCTCAGTAGTCCTACATGAAGTGTTGGCAGCTTCCACATTACATTCTGGTTTCAGTTTCGTTTTAGGTTAAACTTTGTTGCATCTGTTAGTTTCCTTTGTCTCCATTTCTTTATATTTACTAATTAATTTGCAGATCTTGTTTTGTTTATTACACCACAAATAAATACCACGAGAGACAGAAACTGTGTCACAGGGAGCAAAACACACGCAAACAGAGGATTGTTGCTTGCAGGATCACATTTGGACTTGGACTTCTAAGATAGTCGTTTTGCTTTTCCTCTTGTGGTTTGTTTTTTTCCTGATGTCAAGTGGCTTATAATATATTGTCTCTCAAAAAAAATTATTGTAGCCTGCCTTCTCTTAGAGCTTGCTTTGTGTTGATTAATATTTTCTTCTTTGAAAAGTCAGATAACTCTAGAAAAATCAAGCGAGGACTTTGTTGTTTTCTATAGTTTTGTTTTGTTTTATTATCTTTCCTGACAGTTTGTGATATAGTGACGCACTTGTACTTCTTTAGTGTCTTGGTACTTTTGTCTGATACTTTTTCATCAGTGCATTATGAAACAGGAGGCTTTTTGAACCTCTAAAGGGACTTTATGTCTTCCCATGCTTCAACATTTTTGTTTGGGGGGATTCAGACACAGCGGTTGTTTTTGTTTTCTGCAAAACTTTCAGTTCTCCTGTTTTACTTTTCTTCAACCTGACCGCCTTTGTCTGATACAATATAAATAAATAGCAGTTTGCTAGAATTTTAGATTTACTTCATCGCCATATGTGTACATTTTGTATTTATAAACATTAGAGCAAAACATTGCATTTTAAGTAATGCAGTTCAAAGGTGCATAGTGCACTATTATTATATTTAAATAAACCATGGAACAATTATAGAGTGACACAGCATCTTGGAAGAAACAGTTCAGCTACATACTATCATGTTGACAGTCCTGGCAAAAGAGCTTAACTTTCCTTAATCTACCTGTGTCTGCATAACCTACATTAAACTCCATTCTTGGGCCTAATATTAACTGGATATCTGTGGATCATTGTCTGGTTCAGTATATTGTGGTGATGTCATCTCTACAAGTCTCTGTTTTTTAATCTGCACCTCTGCTGTGCACCTCTCCAAAACCTGCACTTGTACCAGTTCTCCATTGCACACAGATCTGCTTGTTTTCCCTGTATTTTTCTTTTGTGCCATCTATTTCTGTCTTTTCTCAAATTTTCTGCCTTCTTTACAGGGTCGGCATCTCGGCGTACCCTGTGTTGCCATTGCCTTTCTGCTTTCAGCTTCATTAACTTATCATTAATTCTCCTTAACCTGGAATACTATACAACAAATGTATAATTTATTTTATTTATATATATATATATATATATATATATATATATATATATATATATATATATATATATATATATATATATATATATAAAACAGAGAATTATCATGTGATTGAAGATGACTCAGATTGTGGTAACGATTTTGGCAATCTCTAAGCAGTTTAAACATGAAGTTGCAAGAAAATAACTTGCTTTAATCCTCATAAGGAGTGGTGATGATCCAAACACTTTATTTCAGTGGTGTTTGGGGTCAGTTTCTCAGGCTAATGTCAGCATGAACATTAACAACTGTCTCTGATTTACTGCTTGTTTTGTTTCAGTCGATGGTGGTTAATAACTCTGGTTTTGTCATAAAATACTTACCCGTGTACTTTCTTTTGATTACAAACAGCAACATAGTTCCTGTTGAACATATTGTAATAATGCACAAGTTCCTAAACCATATTATATAAAAACCTTATAGTACATATATGCAATTTTTGAGGAACCTTCTTTGCACCTTAACATTTATTCCTACTGCTTTGTTTAATTGCATTGTTGTTTCTTCCTTTTTTCATATATTTCCTCTGCTTTAATCCATTCTATTGTTTTTTCTTCCTTTTACTTTTTCATTGGTGGCTATAAACTAAATAATTCAATAAAATGACTCACTTTTTTCTGCAGAATATAAAATGATGCTTTTAAAGAATGTTGGAGCCCAAATAACACTGAACCCATGGCTTTCATTTTATGGACAAACCCATGATTGGTTGGTTTTTAGTAGACATACATTAATTCCTTAAACCTCCCTTTATAATTAACTGGCAAGTAAATGATGTAAGCTGAAGGTTACATTTCTAGTAATGTCTACTTCTTTTAAACTTTCATTTGCTTATAAAGACCCTCCCCTTTTAAAAACTATAAAATGAGCACTGAAACAGACGTCAATTTATTCACCTATTGATCAGAGCGGGGTCTGCAAATCTAACTTTTTCTTCTGTTCATTCTTTTCACTGAACGTAAAATGACAAATAGTGTTTGTAATGCTTCTGGGTGCAAATACAGATCACTAATGTATTTCTCACTTTCTCTCACTCATTATCTTATTAATAAAGGATACTCTTTCAGCTGTTACGAGTGTATGGATCTGAAGGATTATTGTGCAAATTGCAAATTGCAAAAAAAAAAGAAAAAAAATGCAAGAAACGTACCAGTAAAATGTCGAAGTGCATGAGTTTAACAACAGTTACACAAGTTGGATTAGTCAACTTCACATCAACTGAATCACAGCTGATATATTTGACTGATGGAGATGGTGCTGCTTCCCTTACGAAAAATAAGTTTATTAATTCCTCAGAAATATATTAAAACGATATTTAAGTATACTTGACTTATACTTACAAAAAGTCTAAATGTATTTGAACTTTTCTTGTGCTCCTAGAATCCGTGTTTTATTTGTTATACTGTAGAGGGCGCTAGTACAAATCTTCTGTACAGAATTTCCAAAAAACACAAGTGAAGAAGAAAAACAATCAACAGATACTAACACATTCATTCTGAATCCAATTCATAGTCTTTTTTCAGTTTTTTGTTCAAAATGATATTTCTTTATTTTTTTATAAAACTTACCCACAACAAAGTGTTTAAAAAAAGAATGCATGAAGTGTTTTTGTTTACAAGCAGATACCCTGTTCTTCCTTTGGATGTTTTGTATATTCAGATATTCATATACAAAAAATATATACAAATAAAAACTTAAGAAAGGACATGGTAGTATACTTAAAGTATGATGTAAAGTTCACTTAAAGAAAACTGGTAGCACTTTATTTTACAGTCCTGTTCCTCATATACATACTATGTACTTATTATAGTAATTACAACAACTATGTAATAACTAACCCTGAACCTACCCCTAAACCTAACCCTATCCCATGTAGTTACATTGTGTTACCAGAACTTTCTTAGATAAATACACTGTAAGTACACTGTAAGTACATGTTAGTACACGTACTGTATTCTTGCAGTATAAAACTTCTAAACTATTAGTTTACTGAGACTAAACTTCAAAGTGTACTTTTAGTATAACTGAAGTACAAACTACAATCACAGAGGTTTGCTACTGTTATACTTAACAAACTTTGTAATAATGTGATCATATTTTATCTTATTATCTGTATTTAATGTTCTACTGTTAGTGTTTCATGTGTTTCAAAGGGTCTGAGTATGTATATACTGTACATGTGGAAGAACTGAAAATAAAACAGACTTGACTTGACTTATAGTATACTTGTATATACTAGAAAGTGGGCCAATTTAGCCCCAAGGAGTATTAAGACAGTACACTTTCAAGTATACTACTAGAACCATGATATGTGTATACTTTCTACGTAAAGTATACTTAAAATATATATACTTGAAATTTACTTAAGTATAGCCTACTTAATAAAATAAACTTGATGTATACTATTTTAAATACAGAAAAATATTTTGTAAGCCAAAGATGGTAAAAATAAGCTATAATTTCCTTTTTCAATCTGTCTTGAAATTTTGTGAGTTTTGCTAATTTAAGGTCATGAAGTGCATGCAAAGTTTCAATATACTGATGTGTTTTGACATGATACAAAAACATAAATTAATTAAATTTGTACTGTCCCTGAGTCAATTTGACCCGCCTTTTTTAATGTTCTAAGGCAACTTTACAGACCCAAAATAATAACTTTTATTGGTTAGATTTTTTGATAGCCACAGATGATAAATATGAGCTATCTTAAATTTTTTTCAGTCTATCTGAAATACTATTGAATACATTTCTTGACATTTTGTTACTTTTTCCTAATTTTGGGACATGAACATGCATACACAGTTTCTATACACTGATCTGTACAGACACAACAACAGATTCCTTTGTTGAATGTCAGAGCTCCTCAGCTCTAGTCCTGAAGTACATCCTAGTGTACAGTATTTATTCTAGTGTCTCGATGAGTTTAGCAACTTTTTTAATTTCAAAGTTTGTAAAAACAAAACTGATTAACCTTTTAACTGTAAGTCCCACTTTTTGAGCCTAGACATAAAAGTGACTTTTCCAATTAAAATTGTTATAAAACCACAGATTTAAGATCATCTGAACAAGTTTTGAGATTCCTTTTTATTATTTGAGTGTTCTAAACAATCTATTTCAGACTTTTCTAAATATTTATGAAGTAGACATCCTATTCAGAAATAGTTTGGGTAGTAACTTTGATATTTTATATGAATTCAACCTCTAAAACACATAAAAACATTTGGCACCAAATCACTAATGGAGAATCTGTTGTCATTTATCTATTGCTCTTTCATTTCTATGAAAACTAGAGTCCAGTCCTTTCAGATGATATATAGTTTGTCAAGATTACTTTAGCTTTAGACCCAGATATTATTGTTAAAATATGTGTAATCGCAAACAACTCACGGGAGTGGCAGTCAAAAGTAGTGGATAAAAAGGTTTATATAAATCATAAATTCAGATATTAATTCTTTGTTATGTATGAAAAGTATTGATATTAAAAGTGTATTGTTTGTAGTTGATTGTATATATATTTTTTATTTTCATGTCGTAATTTTTGTGGAACTACATTGAATCCGATACGGGTCAATTTTGACCCGGACGATAGAGGAAGTCACCTGTTTTCGGACAGTACACGAGGGCCAGAGCAGAGAATATTGCTAAATAATATATATCCTTCTCTAAAGTATATTTTAATTGAGTTAGAAAACCGATATTAAACTTTTACATGAATTCAAGAAAATTCATGTGTTTCTAGGTCACAATCATCAAGTTTGTTATTGTAAATTACTTTCAGTATTTTGACAGACATATTCAGACTTTCTCATTTTTGGAGATCAGTTCATGCCTTCATCCATCGGCCTTATGCTATCAAATGTTCTTGTACATTTTTTTTAAATGTTGAATATTATATGTAGTCTGTTGTTGTAATTTTTAACCTGAACGAACAAATGGTAATAAATATATATTTGGGGGGTTGGGCACAAAAAATAAAATGTAACATTTAATATTATAACGAGTCAAGTGCAGAGAGTTCCAGTAGTGGATCACATGATGTATTAAGTTATACTTTTGACGTTTCATGCTGGTTGCACACACAAAATGTATTGAGTGAAAAATAAACTTACTTTAATTTTAAATGTTACTTCTCAATGTAGCTTAAATTTCCTATTACTGCTTTCATGACCTATCTATAATGCAAATCTTGTTTGCATTATTGAATAATTATCATACTTTTTTGTTGTGTAATTAACGAGTTTGTATTTTCATTTCTGTAATATTTCAGATTTTTTTTTAAGTATAACAAGCTTTATAAAATATTAATGCAGAAAAGAGGTAATGTAGTATTTTATTTAAAAAAATGTCACATCAAAAAAAAAAAAAAAAAAACATACCAGGACACAAAAGATGCATTGTACAGAGAAAATACAAGCTTTCTATATTCAGTGCAGTGTGTCTGATTGTAGATGTGAAGATCTGCTGGATTCAGTGCAGCAGGATGAAGGAGAGCAGAGAACAGCAGAGGAACAGGAAGCTCTGAGAGACGCTCTGAACACCGTTACACAGATTCCCCTCACAGCATGAGACTCCCTGAACATCGCTAACCGAGGATCCAGCATCACAGATAGATTTAGAGACACAGCCTTTTATAACCATTGTCTGGCCACCGAAAGTCCCTGATGGAAAGAAAGAAAAGAGAGATTTTTTCAAGATATTAAATTGGTATTTGTTATCTGTATCAAATGCTAAAACATAAGAGAGATAAAATAACTTGTTTCTTTTGCAGATTCTCACCGGATGCTTTAATGCAGCGGTCTTCACTCCCTGAACACTTCAATATGTTTGAGCAGCTCTTCTCATCACAGTAGTAACACGTTTTTCCATTGGGGACATTGGAAGGATCTACAGGATAAAACAAATATATATATATATATAATTTTTTTTCTTTACAATATATAACATCTAATGAATTAACACTCTGTAAACTACTCCACTCAATCTATTCATAAATTACAAGGCACACTCTGCATTTTATTTCCTGAATGGAATGTCATTGAATGTCCTTTGTAAGAAAAATAAAGTTATTTGCATTTGGTCAGTAGAGTACGATACCTGGAGCGTCTTGGACGTTACACTGGTCTGTGTTACAGCACGCAATAGATGTTTTTACTAAACCATAGTTGATGGATCCACTTGGACAGTCAGCAATACAGGTTTTAATCTTTGTTTTACCGCTGATGTCACCTAAAACATGAATGATGCAAGAAAGACCAGTTTAACACATTATTTTGACAGAAAATATATTTATAAATGTCAAAATGTAGAATTTCTTGTTTCAAATAATGATTAAATTTTTATAAAAATTATAATGTTATAATCTGAGAGAAACAAATTCAATAGCAGAGATCTAAATAGAATAATCTGTGATTGCAAACATACATTTTGTGAGGAATTCAGCAGTTCCTTGAGAAGTTACGTTGTGGACTTACCAGCTTGTACCACAGATGTTGTACTCATGCACTTGTAAGATCCACTGGGACATGTTTTTACCGTCTGATCTGAACAAGACCCCGTCAGACCCAAACACTCATAACAGCTGAAAGAGTGTCCTTTAAAACAAAGAGAGATATCAATAATCTGTATTTGTACCCGATATCAGTACAAACACACTTTGTCTTTGTACCCGCAGTGAAAAGAAGGAACAGAAGAAAAGCTGAGACTTGCAGATCCATCTTCGATCAGGATGTGAATGAAACACTTTCTGTTTCAGCGCTCATTTTATAGCTTTTCAAATAGGAGGGTCTTCATGAGAAATGAAAGCTTAACAGAACATTTCTAGAAAATGAAACTTCAGCTTGCATCACTTACTTGCCCGTTAATTATTAAGGGAGGATTAAGGAATTACATGGAATGTACAGGTCTGCTTAAACTAACCATCTTAAAAGGGATAGTTCACTGCAAAAAGTACATTCTGTCATTAGCTGCTCGTGTTTTTTTCCCAAACCTGTTTGACTTATCCTCTGTGGAACCCAAATGAAGATGGGTTCAGTGTTAAAAAGTAATCTTGACAAACTATATATCATTTTAAAGGATTGGACTAGTTTTCATAGAAATGAAAGAGCAATAGATAAATGGCAATAGATTCTCCATTTGTGATTTGGTGCCAAATGTTTTTATGTGTTTTAGAGGTTGAATTAATATCAAATATCAAAGTTACTACCCAAACTATTTCTGAATAGGATGTCTACTTAATAAATATATTATGAAATATTTCATAATAAATTATGAAATATAAGGTTCAGAACACTCAAACAATGAATGGAAATCAAGAGTTCCCGTATATAAACTAGTGGATAAGTTTGGTACTGCATCCACAAAATCGTACTTAAAGTTCATCAGCGTATTAACACTTTGCATGCATGTTCATGACACTAAATTAGAAAAACTCACAAAATTTCAAGAAAAACAAAATAGGTTTAATAGTATTTCAGATAGATAGAAAAATGCTTATTTTTACCATCTTTGGCTGACAAAATATATTTCTGTATTGAAATAGTATACTTCAAGTTTATTTTATTAAGTATGCTATACTTAAGTAAATTTCAAGTATATAATTTTAAGTATACTTTACGTAGAAAGTATACAAATATCATGGTTCTAGTAGTATACTTGAAAGTGTACTGTTGCAATACTACTTGGGGTTAAATTGGCCCACTTTCTAGTATATACAAGTATACTATAAGTCAAGTCAAGTCTGTTTTATTTTCAGTTCTTCCACATGTACAGTATATACATACTCAGACCCTTTGGTGCATACAGATAGCACTAACAGTAGAACATTAAATACAGATAATAAGATAAAATATTATTACATTATTACAAAGTTTGTTAAGTATAACAGTAGGAAACTAGAGTACACAACTAGTTTACCTCTGTGATTGAAGGTTGTACTGCAGTTATACTAAAAGTACACTTTGAAGTATAATCTCAGTAAACTACTAGTTTAGTAGTTTTATACTGCAAGAATACTCACAAGGTTTCTTTAAGTGAACTTTACATCATACTTTAAGTATACTACCATGTCCTTATTTAAGTTTTAATTTGTATATATTTTGTTATATGAATATCTGAACATACAAAACATCCAATGCAAGAACAGGGTATCTGCTTGTAAACAAAAATACTTTATTCTAGCTTCATGCGTTCTTTTTTTAAACACTTCGATGTGGGTAAGTTTTATAAAAAACAAAGAAATATAATTTTGAACAAAAAACTGAAAAAAGACTATGAATTGGATTCAGAATGAATGTTTTAGTATCTGTTGATTCTCTTTCTTCTTCACTTGGAAATTCTGTACAGAAGATTTGTACTAGCGCCCTCTACAGTATAACAAATAAAACATGGATTCTAGGAGCACAAGAAAAGTTCAAATACATTTAGACTTTTATATAAGTATAAATCAAGTATACTTAAATATCGTTTTAATATATTTCTGAGGAGTACATAAAGCCCATTTCTGAGAAGTACATAAAAAGTAATAAGCATACTTTCCTATATTTGGTTTAAAAGAAGTATACTAATAGCACACTTGAATAAACCTATTTTTCTTAAGGGAAGCAGCACCATCTCCATCAGTCAAATATATCAGCTGTGATTCAGCTGATGTGAAGTTTACTAGTCCAACTTGTGTAACTGTTGTTAAACTCATGCATTTTGACATTTTACTGGTACATCTTATTGCATTTTTTTTTTTTTTTGCAATTTGCACAAAAATCCTTCAGATCCATACACTCGTAACAGCTGAAAGAGTATCCTTTATTAATAAAATAATGAGTGAGAGAAAGTGAGAAATACATTAGTGATCTGTATTTGCACCCAGTAGCATTACAAACACTATTTGCCATTTTACTTTCAGTGAAAAGAATGAACAGAAGAAAAACTGAGATTTGCAGACCCCGCTCTGATCAAGAGGTGAATAAATTGACGTCTGTTTCAGTGCTCATTTTATAGTTTTTAAAAGGGGAGGGTCTTTATAAGCAAATGACAGTTTAAAAGAAGTAGACATTACTGGAAATGTAACCAGAGTTATTAACCACCATCTACTGAAACAAATCAAGCAGTAAATCAGAGACAGTTGTTAATGTTCATGATGAGATGACATTACTGTATGTTTAAATGTTTAGCCAGATAAACTGACCCCAAACACCACTGAAATAAAGTGTTTGGATCATCGCCACTCCTTATGAGGATTAAAGCAAGTTATTTTCTTGCAGCTCCATGTTTAAACTGCTTAGAGATTGCCAAAATTGTTACCACAATGTGAGTCATCTTCATATATATATATATATATATATATATATATATATATCAATTATACATTTGTTGTATTCCAGGTTAAGGAAAATTAATGATAAGTTAATGAAGCTGAAAGCAGAAAGGCAATGACAACACAGGGTACGCTGAGATGCTGACCCTGTAAAGAAGGCAGAAAATTTGAGAAAATACAGAAATAGATGGCACAAAAGAAAAATGCATGTGAAACAAGCAGATCTGGGTGCAATGGAGAACCGATACAAGTGCAGGTTTTGTAGAGATGCACAGCAGAAGTGCAGATTAAAAAAGCTGAGACTTGTAGAGATGACATCACCACAATATACTGAACCAGACAATGATCCACAGATATCCAGTTAATATTAGGCCCAAGAATGGAGTTTTATGTAGGTTATGCAGACACAGGTAGATTAAGGAAAGTTAAGCTCTTTTGCCAGGACTGTCAACATGATAGCCCCATAACTGTCACCGTCCCATCTGTGGGACGCTTGGCACTCTTTTTTGTTGTTTTCTTTTTCTCTATAAAATCTTTTAGCAATCATCATATATCATTTGAAAGCTTAGAAGCCCAAGATTCATCCTGTGAAACCATTTTGAACCATTTTGAAATCCGACATTGTTTGACCATGGAAATGGTACTTTAAATTCTAAAGGCGGTCACCTCCTCCTCAGGGTCAAGTGTCAAAACATAATGCATTACGGTCTTCTACAACCAAAACTTTTTATAATCTTGGCAACAAACATATCATTGGAAAGCTCTGAGTCTCAGTATTTCATATTTGGTGGTTATTTTGAGATAGAAATAAAATTCAAAGAGAAATCTAGAGAAAAATTAATTAAGCAAAATTAGTTTTGATGACTCCCAGTGGCTGTGTGTGGTATGATGCCCTAAATAAAATCTCACAGGAACCTAATTTTTTTTCACTTCAACTTCAAATTTATAACATAACTTATTTAGACACAAGGCTTTCATTTTATACCAATTTTAGAGTAAAACCTGTTATGTAAAATATTTATAATAAATAAAATAAAATTAATATAGTGCATATTATTTAGAGTACACATTTTATTATTTAGTTCCACTTTTGCCAAAATCTGCTAATTTTCTTCTTTAAAAAGAGACCAACCTTATATTTATATTCCAAAGTGTTCATAAATTACAGCAATTGTATTGTGGATAGTGCACTTTAATGCCTATTTAAAAAATGGGGGGTGACAGTACTAGTACACATCTACTCATAGACATTTAATATAACACAATCATCTGACATGAAACAGCATCAAAACTAACTTCATGGAATTAAATGTCGACCAATGAAGAGGTAATAATTAGATTCAAGCTTAGGGGTGTTGATCGACTCCATCTACATTTATTATGCAGCTTACCCACATCAAAGTGTTTAAAAAAAAGAATGCATTAAGCGAGAATAAAATGTTTTTCTTTACAAGCAGATTGTCACAATATAATGCCAGAAGGAACACAAAGTCAATAATAATCGAGAGAGTCTTTATTAATCCAACACAGGGATATATCCAACATGAAACACAGGAGGAACACACACACACACACACACACACACACACACAAACACACACATTGTTTATTGTTTATTGTTAATTTGGATCCCCATTAGCTTCCACAAAGTGGTTGCTAATCTTCCTGGGGTCCACAGAGTTGCACAATACAAAAAAATCATTCAAACAAATAAAATAATAACAAAAATACAATTGCTAATCCAGTCACATCACAAAACTATACCCATACATATTAATAGTAGCAGCACAAGCAGAAGTACGTCTATACCTTTAACAACATGTTTACACAATTTCTTTTAAACACATGTGTTGAATTACTTTTACGTATATTTATAGGAACAACATTCCAAGCAGCAGAGCCACGATAAAATACAGTCTTTTTCAGCAAATTTGATTGTGGACATGGTAAAAACAGTTGAGACTTACTCACTTGACGTGTTTTATGATCGTGTCTAAAACCAACATATACAAGCTTTTCAAAGAAAAAACATGGTGTGTGATACTTGATTACCTTATAAAAATATACCAACACTCGTAAATGTAATTTGTCCTTCACTAAAAGCCATGATAATTTTCTATGCATATCAGCAACACTGGCCTGAAATTGATAATGGAGCACCAACCTAGCTGCTCTATTCTGAACAATCTGAAGTTTTTTTAAGTGCTTTTCTGATGCACTTGACCAAATTATAGGGCAGTACTCAAGATGCGATAAAACTATTGACTGCACCACATCTTTTAAAACCAAAGACGAAATAAATGCAGAACATTTCCTGGCTACTGCTATACCTTTACCCATGCTGCTTACTATATGATCTATATGTTTGGACCAGGACAATGTATTGTCAAGTACCACGCCCAACAAAGTAACATCTGTTACTTGTTCCACTGGCGTCCCATCAATAAATAAATTCAAATCTGCAGCCCTAGAAATATTGTATTTTTGGCTAAAAATTATGCATTTAGTTTTTTCTATATTTAAAATTAATTTGTTAATTTGAACCCATTTAGAAATTGTTAAAAGCTCATCACTCAAATTTTTCTTTAGTTCAGCTGAAGAATGTGCTGCAGAAAACATTGTAGAGTCATCTGCATACATAACTATATTAGCATTATTAACAACATATGGTAAATCATTTATAAAAATAGAAAACAATAAAGGACCTAAGCAACTTCCTTGTGGAACACCACAATAAGTATTTTTAGCATCTGAAAAAGATCCATTATAAAACACTCTCTGTTTTCTATTAGAAAGATAGCTTCCCATCCAATTAAGGGCTGTCAATGAAAAACCATAACATTTTAGTTTAGCCATAAGAATATCATGGTCAATGACATCAAAGGCTGCTGTAAAATCAATTAAAACAGCACCAACCAGTTTCTTATTATCTAGACATGCTAACCATTCATCTGTCATATGTATAAGAGCAGTACTTGTGGAGTGTCCTGGTCGATAGGCATGTTGAGCATTGGCAAGTAATCCATTTGTACTAAAATATTGTAAAATTTGCTTGAAGGTAATCTTCTCTAAAAGCTTACTCAAAATTGGAAGTATGCTAATTGGTCTGCAATTAGAACCTAAAAAGTCTGTTTTTCCCTTTTTAAGTAATGGAATAATTTTAGATTCTTTCCAAAGATTTGGATATTTGCCACCAATCAAACACCTATTATAAATATGACAGATCGGTTGAGAAAGCTGTCTAGCTACCATTTTTAGCAATTTTCCATCTAACTGATCAGCTCCACAAGGTTTATCATCTGGAATTGAAAGCAACATCTCTTCTACAGTAGTTTGATCAACAGACCTAAAATTAAAACTGCATAATTTATTTTTCATTATTTTAGAAATAGGACTACAGGCTGATTGAACATCATTGCCATACATGCTAGATCTTAAATTGTTCACCTTATCGTTAAAAAAGGTGTTAAAATAATTAGCTATCTCTAATGGTTTAGTAATAAACTGACCTTCATTTTCCACACACCCTTGATAATTATTTGTCTTCCTACTCATTATTTCATTCAGTGTTTTCCATATTTTCTTGGGATCACCAGCTGCAGACCTAATTTTTTGCTTATAATATTCCCTTTTTTTAATATGATTTAATTTAGAAACCCTATTTCTTAACTTACAATAGAATTTTTTATTGTAGTCACTTCCTAATTTCTGTACTACCTCCTTTGCCTTGTCTCTTTGCAGCATTAAGCACTTCAGCTCATCATCGAGCCAAGGAGCATTTTTAGTTTTTACTGATCTTTTTCTAAGTGGGGCGTATTTATCAATTATCTTATTTATTATATCCATAAAAATATTTAAGGCTTTATTAACATCTTTTTCTTGACACACTTCAGTCCACTGCACACTCTGAACTTCATTAATAAACAGATCTTGATTGAATCTTTTATATGACCTAGATAATAAAATCCTGGCTCCTGATTTGGGAATTTTTGTCTTTTTAGTTAATGCGATCAAATTGTGATCACTACAGCCAACTGCCACTGATACTGCCTTTGAACACAATTCCTGGACATTGGTAAATATAAGGTCAATGCAGCTAGAAGTACTAACCTTGTTTGCCTTCATAACAATTCTTGTTGGTTGGATAATCATTTGTGTGAGATTACAAGTATCAGCCATAGATTTTAACTTTTTTGTTAATGAGCAGTTTTTAGCCATCCAATCAATATTAAAATCACCCAATAAAAATATGGCCTTATTTTCATCTGTGACCCTGTTCATACTTTCACATATTCTATCCAAATACTGCACATTAGCACTAGGAGGCCGATAACAACAACCAGCTAAAATTGGTTTACAGTGTGGAACAGAAATCTCTACCCATATGTCTTCAATATAACTGTTCATTAATTCTTCCCTTAACAACACACCAAAATGTTCTCTAATATAAAAGGCTACTCCACCACCATATTTATCCCGGTCTTTCCTATACAATTTAAAACCATTAATCATAAGCTCAGAATTACTCATAGCCATATCTAAATGTGTTTCTGACAATGCTAAAACTTGAATATTATCTTCAGTGCATATTCTCATCACCTCATGAATTTTGTTCTTGAGGCTACATATATTTAAATGTGCAATAATTAATCCTTTCTTTGACAATTTTGTTAAAAGAGATGCCATAAACTTGTCTTGCTTCCTAACAAAACAGCAAACAAAAATGTAAGATAATAATTACACAATCATTCTAAAAATGCATTGCAATTATGTTTGAGTATTTCCAGTTCTGGACAAGATGACTAACTTGTCATATTTCAGGAAGGCTCTTTCACCTCTGTCCCGGGCAGCTCTTAATTTTGGAAGGAGTTCCCTCCTTCTCAACTGAAGAGCCTCAGAAAAGTCTTCATTTATAAAAATGTTTGTGCCTTTTAACCTCTTGGCTGATGACATGATAGTCTGTTTATCTTTCAAACGTAGAAGTTTAACAACAACTTTTCTGGGCTTACCCCCTTCTTGATACTGTCCGATCCTGTGAGCTCGCTCGATTTCCATTTCGGAGTCATCTAGCCCCAATTTACTTGAAAGGATATCACGAACTTTCACCTCTGATTTCATCCAGCTTTCATCTTTTTCATCAGAGATCCCATCCACAATTATGTTTGTCCTCTTCATCTGATTTTCCACATAATCCAGTTTGACAAAGAATCCGTCTAGTTCCTCCTTTGACTTGACAATATCCTTTTCAAACTGCTTTATTTTTATTTCAACATCCTTATAACCAGTCATCAATCCATCCACTTTATGTTGTGTGAATTCCAAACTAGTTTTTATATCTTGAACATCTCTGATCACTCCATCCAATCTTTTGTTTGTTCCATCTACTACCAACTGAACAAAGCTCTTGAAGTTGTCTTGTTGTTGATGAAGCATCTCTCTGTAAAATTCTCTCTGTTGATCCATTAATTGAGAAAGTACACTCATTGTAACGACTGAATCATCCTCAGAAGGTGCAGTCTTAGATTGTTTGGGAGGCATGATTTCTTACCACGATGTATCCGGAAATAGAGCAGGGAGAGGTTCAAGTGATGTGTTTGTTGAAGGCCCAAGCCTACCGGGCCTACTCCAAAGTTGAAAGTCACACTAACTTGTCTGTTATACTGTTGTATAACTGGTAGACCCTACAAAACTGAACTATGCTTTTTTAAAGGCAGGTTAATTGGGGAAACACAGGTGAATGGAATGACTAATAAACAGAGACAGGGAACACAAACACCACGGGAGACAGAAACTGGGTCACAGGGAGCAAAACACGCACAAACAGAGTTTAGATAAAAGTGTTTGCCAAATGCATAAATAAAAAAAGTAATAATTTGTAGTTCTCCTGTTTTACTTTTCTTCGACCTGACCGCCTTTGTCTGATACAATATAAATTGATATTTAGTATTTAAATGTGCACTACGCATGTTTTTTGGGCATATAAAAGACATAGATCTTGATTCAAGAATGAGCAGTTTGCTAGAATTTTAGATTTACTTCATAGCCATATGTTTAAATTTGTATTTATAAACATTAGAGCAAAACATTGCATTTTGAGTAATGGTGGGGTGAGAATTCCCATGCAGTTCAAAGGTGTATAGTGCACTATTATTATATTTAAATAAACCATGGAACAATTATAGAGGATACCTTTAAGACACAACATCTTGGAAGAAACAGTTCAGCTACATATTAATCTGCAGTAATTAAACTGATGAGTCACCAATCTAACTTTAAATATTACTTTCAGATCATTATTGTGTGATTTCTCAGAACATACTTCCGTTAAACCTGTTATTTTGGTCTATATGTGAGATGTGTGTGTTTTTTTATGTGTGACAAATGTGTCTGTGGTTGTTTGGGTAGGCTATTTCACATAAATAAATCTGCTGATCTTGTAAGTTGTATTGTTATGGTTTATAGTTATATTGTTTCTAAGAATTTTAATATGTTGATTGGTTAACGATAGTAGAACAGCCAAAAGCAAACTTTCATGATTGACAAGTTTTTTTATTTATTGAAGAATAGAAATATGTGTATCAGTCAGTTTCTGCTGCAGCTGTAGAATCTGAAGCACAGCTGGATTCACTGAAACAGGAAGTAGAAGCAGGGCCACTGCTGGCCAAATGGTTGCCCGAAGCAGAATTGTATTGCTGTGTACCCTCCTTCAAAAAACTAAACAAACAAAAAACGTAGCTATATAATGGCCCAAAATAGAACTTTAATAATATATAAAAGTAAATAAATAAATTTTAATTAAATTGTATTATTTATAAATTACAATTGAGCCCTGGACAATTACATATGGCTATGACTTTATTATTAGAGTTGTCTGACTGATTTTATAATCTTAAGCATTCAGAAATCCCACAATATATAAATTAAGCAGTTTTACTTCAATAAAGCCACGGCTAATTTTTGCAAGGGTTGTGATGTCTACATGTTTTGTTGAAGAAATTAAAGAGGCTTTAGCATTTCTATCACAAAAGGGTGTCCAAAATAAAAAATTAAGTGGACATTTGAATTAAATATTTGGTCAATATTAAAAAAGGATTTGATCGTCCTGTAAGTGTAACAACAGCTATTACCAGGCCATTGTTGCCCTTTGCAGGCATTTGTAATCATGCAAATTATTTATTTTGTACATTATATTTTAACAGTGTTATTCAATAAAACCATATGATTATTATTAATTAACCAATAATTATTGCCTCATTGTTTTTATTTAATATATTTTAAGTCATGAAAACTAGAATATTAAGTCAAATGCGTTGTTGTTGGTGGTTAAATTATTGCTGACATTAAAACACATTACTAACGTCAACAGTCAAAAAAGGTTCACAGGATTATGAAGGTTCCTGAAAGTGATGCACAGGCTTCATCTTGGGCTTTTTTATTTTTATTTTCTCTGCGCCAGACTGCGCTGATGTCTTTTCCCAGATATAGCCATAGTTGTCCATTAATAATGTTGCTATTATAATATATAATAATCAATTTATTTTTTGCATCATTTAAATACATTTAGCTGAAAGTTAATCAACTAAATTAGTGTATATAAATATAGCTCAAATAAATTGATTGCAACCACTTAGGCCTACCATAAAAAATTATATTGCTGTGGAAAAGCCGCTTGTCTCCCTCATATCTTATGGATGAGACTTGGCCACTCTGTACAAACTGTGAACTAACCCTTTAATTTTAAAATAATAAAATTGTGTTTTTTCCTAATAGCTATTTTAATTATTATTTTATAGAAATAAATTATGTGTAATTCGCAGGTGACTATTGTTCTACGAGAAATACATGTATACTCCCATAACAATAGTTGAAAGATGTCAAGAAAACTGCGTTTCAGAGTCAACAGCTCAAAAAAATTTACTCTATGGACTTATCAAACTAAGTGTGTCCCATCAGGTAATGAAAAGTTATACACACACTTGTGGTCTTCTTACTCACGTGGACCAAAAACAGGAAACTTACTTGGCGCAAAAACAGGAAATGCGTTAAGTGCAAAGACCGCAAGTGTGGGTGTTTGGCCAAGGCAAAACATTTTCGAAAAAATAGAGAGACAGAAACAAGAAAATAAAAAACAAAGGGTTGTAACAATATATATATATACAACTTTTAAAATGCATAGGCATATATTTTCATACACCATTATATTGAAGTCAAGTCAAAGATGCTTTGTCAATCCTTCAACATGTACAGCACATACATAAAGAGAATTGTAATTGCGTTACTCTCCGACCCTTGCTGCATACAGATAACACTCACAGTAGAACATAAAATATAGATAAATATAAAATACAACTATACAAATATACAAATAAGGTAATGTAAAAAAAACAAAAAACTATAAGTATAGCAGAACAAGTCAGATAGAGTGCAAACCAGTGGAGTAAACAAACAGTGCAGATATAATGATTGTAGTGCAAAACAGCTTTTTCAGTGTGATTAAAGTGACAAAAAGCACAGAGAGCAGTTCTTTATTTAAACTGACAGAAGAAGTTGAACGAGATCATTTAAATGCTGAATGAGGTAGTAAGCAGACCACTTCTGCATAAAGTGTCTGGTGCAGGTCATAGTGTGTTAGTCAGAGGGTGGGAGTGGAAAGGCCTGGGGATGTGGGATCTGGTTGGAGTGCTTAGGTTCAGAGTTCAGTGGTGCATGGGGAAAAGTTGGGGGGGGGGGGGGGGTTCTTCAGTTTGTTAGTCTACTCCTGCAGCCCTTAAAAACATTCCTTTCACAGCTGAAGTATGAAAACTATCAACAATGTGCAACATAAAACAAAACATTTTGAAATAAATAAAAGCAATATGAATTATTCAGAATCAATTTCAAGAAACTCAGCACCAAAAAACTGCTATTATTGACAACCATAAATGATATGCTTTCAAAAATAAAAAACATAAAAAATATAAATGCTGTTTAAAAATGAAATATATGAGCAATTTTCAACCTAACCACAAATTAAGTGCAAAGTGCAAAATCTGCAGTTTTATATGTCCATAAAAATGTAAAAACAAACAAAAACAAAAAACAGCATTTTTCCTAGCAATACAACGTAATGCATTTTATTATGCATAAAATTATTGTTCTAAGATATAACAGAAATGACACTGTGGCTACTAAATTAACCATTATTTTTAACAAACAAATATTTTTAATAACAAATGTGTGCTTATTTATTTGAAGCAACAAAA
Source organism: Carassius auratus (assembly GCF_003368295.1). NCBI lineage: Eukaryota > Metazoa > Chordata > Actinopteri > Cypriniformes > Cyprinidae > Carassius > Carassius auratus. Next base: position 21,647,612 of record NC_039270.1, on the reverse strand, counting down.
GGTCCTTACTAGGTCTTACCTTATTTTTCATCCAGTGGGTATGCACTACAGTGTGTGTGTGTGAATAGAATAAAAAATTATGTTGTGCACTTTTCATTCTTTACATTTCTTAGGCTGTATTGGTGCTTGCTCAGCTAAAAATATTAATGTTTACATCTATAAGCTTCTTTTGAATATTGATGAATGTTTCTTACCTGAACTATGGCATCAGGTAGTCATGCTTTTATCTCCGGTAGCTTCGACATCAAAACTTCTATTGTGGGCAGGAGGTTGCCATAGTAACAGTTTTCTTCTCCTTGCAGGATATCCAGAGCAACTGTGAGAGGCTTCATGATGGCACAGTATTCCCTCAGAAACTAAAACTCCCTCTCACTAATACATTTTAGCTCTAAACGATTAGAGATGGTACTCAAGTCAGTCATGGGTATTTCAACTATTCTTGCCACAGCATCATAAAATGAATTCCACCTTGTGGTGCATGGCACAAGCAGTTTTTTGCCAAAAAAATCACCCACTAACTCTGAAGCCAAAGTCGACCAGGCTAGCCTTACTCCGCTGTGCTATGCACTTGGTGGTAGTACTTCTGTAAATTCCTTTAGTCCCAGGATTAGAAAGCAGCCACTTGTTAGTAAAGGGTGGCTCCATGCTGATGCAGTCAGGTGGGAGGTCTGCCCTTTTCTGTTCAGCTGGTTTACCTCTTTGTTTGCGGCAAGTGATGCACTTGTGAAGAATGCCATTAATGTGTGTTTTTACTCCAACTATCCAGAATCCCTTAAAAATTCGCAAGAAGAAAATCTTTCGAAGCAGTGACAACCGAGACCATTTTAAACAGGTTGTGGCATGCATTCACACCTCCATGTCTGTATCCGGATCGATGAGAACATAGGGGCCCTCTTTCACAGGGGTGAATGCTGAATGTTGCTGAAAAGGTGGACCAGTGAGCCAGTTTGTTTCAGTTAGGTGGCACGCAAGTACTGGCCTAGTAGCAACATCGGCAGGTTTTTGTAAGCTTGGAATGTACCGCCACTTCTGTATTTTTGGGTCTCATTGCAGATGTACCCCAGAGCAACTTTGTTGTCTGTGTAGAATAGTAGGGTGCAAGCTATTTACATTCACCAGGACTCCTCTGTGTGTGAATAGCTTGTCACTGAGGTTGACGTGGAATGGGAATGTATCATTCTGGAGAAACCAACTCAAGACAAGACTGCGATGCAAAGGGGTTGAATCAGTGTCTAGATTTAGATGTTTTAAGTCTTTAGCATAGTCGGTTGGAGAGAATGCGTGCATCACAGTAGGCCTTTTGGATGCTAATTTGTGGAGTCTTAGGTTAGAAATAGTGAGCATTTCTTTGGTGGTCTTAAGCTAACTTATTGCTTCACTGATGGAAGTAAGTGACTTAAGTCCGTTGTCAACATAAAAGTCGCTTTCAATGAAATGTCTCGCGTCTGTACAAAACTCCGCTTCACTGTACAAGGTAGCACGTCTAAGACCATAAATGGCAACAGCTGGGGAAGGGCTGTTGCCAAAGACCTGAACTTTCATGCATTATTCTTCCATGTTTTCAGACATATCATTGTTCTTGAACCACAGAAAGTGGAGGAAGTTCCTATGATCTTTCTGACAACGAAACTGTGGAACATTTGTTCTATGTCTGCAGTGATGGCTATTTAGGCTCATGCCTAAATCGCAGCAGGACTCCCAGTAAACTGTTGTTAAAATCTGGGTCTGTTAACAGCACATTGTTCAAAGATACACCATGGAACTGTGCATTGGAGTCAAACATTATGCGAATTTAACCAGGCTTGCGTGGGTGATGTACCAGCACTCCTTCCCTGGGGTCACAGAAGGTGCTAGTTCAGCATGATCATTATCAAAGATCCTCTTAATAAACTCTACAAAGTGTTCTCTCATCTCTGGTTTCTTGTGTAGTGTGCGACAGAGAGAGTTGAAACGACTCAGAACTTGCTCTCTGTTGTTTGGAAGGCGTTGTCTAGAAGAATGAAATGGAAGGGGCGCTACCCAGCTATTAGTGTCATCCATGAACACCTCCATGTCCATCAACTGAAAGAACTGCCTTCCCTCAATTGAAGGGGCAATCTTTTTGTAATTTTTTGTTTTTTCGAAGACTGAGATGGCTAATGGGCTGGGAGCAAACTGGGGAAGGAAAGAGACTTTAACACTTGGCTGTGCAGATACATTCTCCTTGAGGTAGATTTTATTGGAACATGGGCTAAAGCAGGATGGACGTCCATCTTTTAGAATGTTTGTATGGTAAACACTCACGGTTGAGGGCTTGTAGGCAGCGCTGAGGCACACCTCGCCAACCACAACCCAGCCTAGGTCCAGTCTTTGAGCATATGCAGGATTTTGTGGCCCATTGCTTTGCTCTCTTACTTTGTGGACTTGGATGATATCACGTCAGAGAAGAAGAAGTATTTGAGCATTTGGATCTAGAGGAGGGATGAGATGAGTAATAGATTTGAGATGTGGGTGTTGTTTTGCTGCTTCAGGATGCTAGCTCGCATCCCAGACATTTCTGTGTCTCCAGCACATGTGCGCAGAGTGTAGTGAAATTATGTGCTCTTGAGATTAAAGAGGACAAAGAAATCAGACCTGGCAAGTGAACGATTTATTTGATCGTCGAGAATAGCATAGATGTTAATTTGTCTGGCTCTCACTTGGGGTGAACTCTGATGAGACAGATTTTTGAGCTATTGGCATCCCCACAGACCTCTGTGCATTCCGAGTTAATGGAAGAGTTTGCACTTTCTTTCTCCCCGCCATGGTCTGTATTGGGTGCTTTTAGCATCCATGGGGGTGGTCCAGGATGAAGAGCTGTGACATGTTTGTCACTGCCACACTCTGTGCACTCACAGTCTTTGGCCACAAGATCATTTGAAGAACAAGATCTGAAACCGATTTTATGCTCCTTCAAAAAAAATTTCTGTTCCTCAACGCTATTAGCTTTGAAGGCTCTGCACCTTTTGAAGCGATGGGGTTTTCTGTGAATGGGGCATTGTCTGTTGATATCTGGCTTAATGTTTGGCAAATCGCTAGAGCTGGTTGTTTGTGCAATTTCAGTTTTGTGAGTAGAGATGAAGCTTTTCAGTGGTCTGCCTCTTTACACTGAGAACACTCTTTTGGTGTGCGCAGAGTTTAACTCTATAAATGTGGTGCTGCTGACATCAAGCAGAAACTCATGACTGTATGCACACTTAAAGACAGGTAGACACGATGAAGACATACAAAAACACTGTGACTCACAAGACAAAAAACACAAAAACTGTTCTGACAGTTTGGTATTAACAATTTAACAATTTTGGTATTAAATTGTGTATATATAAATTATTTTCTTTCTGCTGCCAAACTTTTACTGCAGCAGGAGATTATATTCCTGCCTTGAAAATGCATTTGAATTTATTACATTTTTAATAATGGCCTCTCTTAATCTTCAGCAGAAAAGTGAATTGCACTGACTTTTGCGAGAAGTTAATCAAAATGATGCTTTGCTGATGCTCTCCACACGTTCCCAGTTATTGGCTCTTTGCTGCACGTGTCACATGTTCAGGTGCAAGCACTCCAGAGTTAATCACTCAATAATTAGCCTGCAGGAGCCAAACAACATCTTCTACTTGGACACAAACCCCTTGTCTGAATACCCACACTTGCTGCAGCAGTATTCAAGGCTTAGTGTATTCCATCTTGCATCATGTTCTGGAAATAAATTGTGAAACTTTTTGCAGAGATCTCGTGAGTGGTCACTGAAACCTTTCCAATGTATGTTAAAAATTAATAATAGATATTGCATAGAATTTGATAGTAAAACAAAAGTTGCACGTTTTATTGGTGCAAATGAAGAGTGGTGATAATTATTTTGTACAATATTTGCAACTGCATTTTAACACTTAATCAGAAGCACCACTAAATTTAATTATGTCATCTGCTATAGGGATTAATGAACATACATTCAGAAGTTAATTTTAAAATGGGAAGTATTGAAAATAAAAATAAAGCTCTGTGAACACTTGACATTTTTTGTCCCACAGTGTTGGGAAGGCTTGGAAATGTAATAGGTTACAGATTACAAGTTACCCTATTTAAAATGTAATTAGTAGTGTAACTTTTCAAAAATTGATTCATTTTTTACATTTGTAATATTTTCAACTATTCATAATTTTGAAAAATTTAAACCAGGCAGGGTAACATTTCAGTAGCACTCAAAACTGATTACTGCCAGACTTTCATTCATCATTTGAATTAAGATTATAAATAAGAGATGATGTCTATAAATGCATCATCATTCATCATCAGTGTACATCTTTATTTTAGTGATAACAGCTGGCTGGATCTACATTTTCCCGCTTATTACATTGCTGCTTGCCACAAAAGTAAATAATTAGAAACTAAAAACTTATCTGAGTTGAAATATTTGAATGCAAAGCTTCCATGAAGAAAGCAGCTGCTAGCAAGCAGCAAGTTCAAACTAGCCTTCTCATCAAAACTAAATAGATAACAGTTAAAAACAATTATTTCAGTTGTACTACATTAATGTTGTACAGGGCTGATTCTTATTTTATTCTTCTCACAAAACACTAAATAAAAATAAAAATCACAACTTCCTTTAATCTGAAAATGTTCACCTATTGCAGCAATTCAGAATATTGAAGTGAAACTCTTGGCCTGATTTTTTCAGTAACTTCTCTTTATCAACATCCTTTCTTTTGCATCATTGCCACCCAGTATAGGCTGTATAGGTCCAAAGGTTTGTAGAAAACACACAAGTCAGATCTCTTTTCTCTTACCTTTGCGAGCAAAAATGAGGCGTATTTTAAAATATTTACAATGCAAGTGATCGCACTGACTTTTCCATTCTCTGCACAAATGTTTGGATATGCTTCAGAGCACATTTTTTTAGGTTAAGTGTTTAAACTAACAAATTCACATTTTTCTAAATTAACTTAATAAAATAACGAAACAAAATACAAACACTTTGCCATTTCATACAAAACAGATATCCTATATTAACTTTTGTTGTTTTGTCACCAAAGACCAGTGGTGTAAAAAATACTCAAAAATTTGCTCAAGTTAAAGTACAGCTACTCAGTGCAAATTTTACTCAATTAAAAGTACAAGTATCTGGCCAAAAACATACATGAGCAAAAGTAAAAAAGTAAAAAAGTAAAAAAGCAAAAAGCAAAAGACTGTTGTTAAAATCTGGGTCTGTTAACAGCACATTGTTCAAAGATACACCATGGAACTGTGCATTGGAGTCAAACACTATGCGAATTTAACCAGGCTTGCGTGGGTGATGTACCAGCACTCCTTCCCTGGGGTCACAGAAGGTGCTAGTTCAGCATGATCATTATCAAAGATCCTCTTAATAAACTCTACAAAGTGTTCTCTCATCTCTGGTTTCTTGTGTAGTGTGCGACAGAGAGAGTTGAAACGACTCAGAACTTGCTCTCTGTTGTTTGGAAGGCGTTGTCTAGAAGAATGAAATGGAAGGGGCGCTACCCAGCTATTAGTGTCATCCATGAACACCTCCATGTCCATCAACTGAAAGAACTGCCTTCCCTCAATTGAAGGGGCAATCTTTTTGTAATTTTTTGTTTTTTCGAAGACTGAGATGGCTAATGGGCTGGGAGCAAACTGGGGAAGGAAAGAGACTTTAACACTTGGCTGTGCAGATACATTCTCCTTGAGGTAGATTTTATTGGAACATGGGCTAAAGCAGGATGGACGTCCATCTTTTAGAATGTTTGTATGGTAAACACTCACGGTTGAGGGCTTGTAGGCAGCGCTGAGGCACACCTCGCCAACCACAACCCAGCCTAGGTCCAGTCTTTGAGCATATGCAGGATTTTGTGGCCCATTGCTTTGCTCTCTTACTTTGTGGACTTGGATGATATCACGTCAGAGAAGAAGAAGTATTTGAGCATTTGGATCTAGAGGAGGGATGAGATGAGTAATAGATTTGAGATGTGGGTGTTGTTTTGCTGCTTCAGGATGCTAGCTCGCATCCCAGACATTTCTGTGTCTCCAGCACATGTGCGCAGAGTGTAGTGAAATTATGTGCTCTTGAGATTAAAGAGGACAAAGAAATCAGACCTGGCAAGTGAACGATTTCTTTGATCGTCGAGAATAGCATAGATGTTAATTTGTCTGGCTCTCACTTGGGGTGAACTCTGATGAGACAGATTTTTGAGCTATTGGCATCCCCACAGACCTCTGTGCATTCCGAGTTAATGGAAGAGTTTGCACTTTCTTTCTCCCCGCCATGGTCTGTATTGGGTGCTTTTAGCATCCATGGGGGTGGTCCAGGATGAAGAGCTGTGACATGTTTGTCACTGCCACACTCTGTGCACTCACAGTCTTTGGCCACAAGATCATTTGAAGAACAAGATCTGAAACCGATATTATGCTCCTTCAAAAAAAAATTCTGTTCCTCAACGCTATTAGCTTTGAAGGCTCTGCACCTTTTGAAGCGATGGGGTTTTCTGTGAATGGGGCATTGTCTGTTGATATCTGGCTTAATGTTTGGCAAATCGCTAGAGCTGGTTGTTTGTGCAATTTCAGTTTTGTGAGTAGAGATGAAGCTTTTCAGTGGTCTGCCTCTTTACACTGAGAACACTCTTTTGGTGTGCGCAGAGTTTAACTCTATAAATGTGGTGCTGCTGACATCAAGCAGAAACTCATGACTGTATGCACACTTAAAGACAGGTAGACACGATGAAGACATACAAAAACACTGTGACTCACAAGACAAAAAACACAAAAACTGTTCTGACAGTTTGGTATTAACAATTTAACAATTTTGGTATTAAATTGTGTATATATAAATTATTTTCTTTCTGCTGCCAAACTTTTACTGCAGCAGGAGATTATATTCCTGCCTTGAAAATGCATTTGAATTTATTACATTTTTAATAATGGCCTCTCTTAATCTTCAGCAGAAAAGTGAATTGCACTGACTTTTGCGAGAAGTTAATCAAAATGATGCTTTGCTGATGCTCTCCACACGTTCCCAGTTATTGGCTCTTTGCTGCACGTGTCACATGTTCAGGTGCAAGCACTCCAGAGTTAATCACTCAATAATTAGCCTGCAGGAGCCAAACAACATCTTCTACTTGGACACAAACCCCTTGTCTGAATACCCACACTTGCTGCAGCAGTATTCAAGGCTTAGTGTATTCCATCTTGCATCATGTTCTGGAAATAAATTGTGAAACTTTTTGCAGAGATCTCGTGAGTGGTCACTGAAACCTTTCCAATGTATGTTAAAAATTAATAATAGATATTGCATAGAATTTGATAGTAAAACAAAAGTTGCACGTTTTATTGGTGCAAATGAAGAGTGGTGATAATTATTTTGTACAATATTTGCAACTGCATTTTAACACTTAATCAGAAGCACCACTAAATTTAATTATGTCATCTGCTATAGGGATTAATGAACATACATTCAGAAGTTAATTTTAAAATGGGAAGTATTGAAAATAAAAATAAAGCTCTGTGAACACTTGACATTTTTTGTCCCACAGTGTTGGGAAGGCTTGGAAATGTAATAGGTTACAGATTACAAGTTACCCTATTTAAAATGTAATTAGTAGTGTAACTTTTCAAAAAATGTCAATAATTAAAGTAATGTAACTTATTACATTTGATTACTTTTTGATTCATTTTTTACATTTGTAATATTTTCAACTATTCATAATTTTGAAAAATTTAAACCAGGCAGGGTAACATTTCAGTAGCACTCAAAACTGATTACTGCCAGACTTTCATTCATCATTTGAATTAAGATTATAAATAAGAGATGATGTCTATAAATGCATCATCATTCATCATCAGTGTACATCTTTATTTTAGTGATAACAGCTGGCTGGATCTACATTTTCCCGCTTATTACATTGCTGCTTGCCACAAAAGTAAATAATTAGAAACTAAAAACTTATCTGAGTTGAAATATTTGAATGCAAAGCTTCCATGAAGAAAGCAGCTGCTAGCAAGCAGCAAGTTCAAACTAGCCTTCTCATCAAAACTAAATAGATAACAGTTAAAAACAATTATTTCAGTTGTACTACATTAATGTTGTACAGGGCTGATTCTTATTTTATTCTTCTCACAAAACACTAACTAAAAATAAAAATCACAACTTCCTTTAATCTGAAAATGTTCACCTATTGCAGCAATTCAGAATATTGAAGTGAAACTCTTGGCCTGATTTTTTCAGTAACTTCTCTTTATCAACATCCTTTCTTTTGCATCATTGCCACCCAGTATAGGCTGTATAGGTCCAAAGGTTTGTAGAAAACACACAAGTCAGATCTCTTTTCTCTTACCTTTGTGAGCAAAAATGAGGCGTATTTTAAAATATTTACAATGCAAGTGATCGCACTGACTTTTCCATTCTCTGCACAAATGTTTGGATATGCTTCAGAGCACATTTTTTTAGGTTAAGTGTTTAAACTAACTAATTCACATTTTTCTAAATTAACTTAATAAAATAACGAAACAAAATACAAACACTTTGCCATTTCATACAAAACAGATATCCTATATTAACTTTTGTTGTTTTGTCACCAAAGACCAGTGGTGTAAAAAGTACTCAAAAATTTGCTCAAGTTAAAGTACAGCTACTCAGTGCAAATTTTACTCAATTAAAAGTACAAGTATCTGGCCAAAAACATACATGAGCAAAAGTATGACTTTAAAGGTGTCATGAATGGCACTGTTCTCTGAGATCCATTTATAAAAGTTACCAAGAATTTGACATCAAAATATCATATTTTATAAGTAATACAATATTTTATGTCCTGTTTTAAATCCCCCTCATCAGAACACATTGTGATTGAATATAGTGTTGTGCTCTCGTCTGTTAGTCTATCAGTGTCCTTGGAGGCGTGGAGAGAAGCGCACAACAAAGATAATCCATTGCAGGAACTTTACTTAGTAAAGCATAACTATACAACAGCAGGGTTCATTATTATATATAAAATAACTGTAACTCAACTTCTATTTAATTAACTAACACTATAACACCCCCCCCCCTTTTTTTTGTAACTTGGCAGAGTACAATTTGCACTACTGAGGGTGAATAGTTACTTTTCTTTCTTTCTTTTTTTTTGAGTCCATGTAATGACTTGGCATCCGTACAAGTTATCCACTTTTTGTCTTCGTACCCTCTTTTCCACAGTGATCTGGATCACTGTTAGAATCCATTGTGAGAATGGTCTGAGGCTCTCTTGATAAAGAGTTGTTGGAAGGTGAAGGATTAGATGTAGATCTATAGGTTTATGGGCAGATTTTGGAACCAATAAGCCTTCCTCAGTGCCGGTGTATATCTGTCGCATCCGCTGCATCCAGGTCATGTGATCACAGATTTGTAAATGATCATGATACAGTGATGCAGTTCATGATGCAGCTCTCCCACTTCTTTTGTCTTTGACTCGGTAGAGCACTGGTCCAAGGAATTCTGTGACAAAGTTCCCTGCCATGGAGATTGAAGTCTTGGACTGTATCTCTTTTTCATGCTACTGACCCTCACTAAAACAAGATCACCCACTTGGTAGGACTTGGTAGGACTTCTCTCTGGTTTGTAAGTCGTAGACCTTCTTCTGGCGAATCTGAGCAGAGTGTAAGTTCTGACGCACTACTTGATGAGCAATTTGCAGGATAGCTTGCAGTTCATGAACAAACTCTACCCTTTCTGTTAACTTCAGCTGTCCTTAACCAGATGTCATGTGCCTTGAAAATGTCTCACCCCAGCATCAGCTGATTTGGTGTAAAACCTGTTGCTGAATGCACAGGGCTCCTGTATACCGCAGTGAGTAGGGGAAGATGTTCATCCCAATTCTGTTGACTTTGATCCACGTAAGACCATATCATCTGCAATAACGTTTTATTGAATCTTCCCACTTGTCCGTTTGATGCTGGATGGTAGGTGTGTTCTGGGTCTTCATTGAACAGTGAGTGTGGTGTATTTTGCCGGTTCTCCAAAGAATCGAACTCAGTCAGGGATTTTTCTCTCAGAAGAAAAGACTTTATTTTAAGCAAAACAAAGTCGAGAGCTCGTTGCAAGGAGTTCTGTCGATATGCTAGGTTGCATCTCATTATATACCCTATACAGGGCGTTTCCAAATAGTCAAACTTTTCCTTTAGATTACACTTTACCTAAGTCCCTAGGGAGGGGAGGTCCTTAATGTATGTCTAACCATATGTTATTCATTAGCCCTGTACATTCCTGCACGTAAGCATATTCCTTTCTATCCATTTCCTATAGGATTATAATGGAAAAACAACTAGCAACAAAAATGGCTAGATTCACATTGATTATTCTGGATTGATTAAAATCTTACTAATAAAAATCTTCCACATATTCTCCCCTTTGAGACTTAATAAGTCTCACATTTGATTATTCTTATCCAGAGTGCTACTCCATAATCCAGTCATATTATTTACACTACCTAGTGACTAAATAAGTCACATTGTATTATCACCAGTGACTAGATTATGAAATTCCACTCTGAGGGATTACTGGACCAAACATCTCTCTCCTAATTTGACATGGAGTGAGTAAAAGATCCAGTCTCCCTAACCCCTCTTTAATAGTAGACATTGTTAAAAACATGAATGTGCAATTGGTTCAGCGTTTGCCTGGTTATCACAGTTTTGTATAAAAGGCGTAAAAATACATACACATACAAATACAATTCACATCACACATTGAATATCACAAGATTATAAGAGTTGAACTTCAGCTTAGATACCTTATGTATCAATTTCCCATTATTTTGATATCTTTGAATTTAATTTGCTTAACTGTGGCTTTGACTAGTGACCTCAATATAGGAAGTATACAGTAAAAGAGTAAATATCCTGTCATTAATGCAATTCCTAAAAACTTTCCCTATTTAGTTGTAAACTATGCTCCACATGTTCCTAATTGTAAATCAAACCAGTCTTACATTTTATTATCTTTTCCAACATTTTCTTTATCTACCATTCTTAGCCTTTTCAATTTGATCATTACTTCATTAAATGCTCCCTTCTATAAATACAGCATTTTCCCCAAACATAACACATACTTTTCCTTCAATTCACAAATCTTGAGCTTTTCTATTTTGCTCCTTTCATTCTATTTGTTGCATCCAATTGCTCTATTTTCCCTTCAAATCTTCCTACATCCATATTTCCCTTCTCATAACCTTCAAATTCTTCATCTACCATTACTTAAAATTCTCTTTCCACATTTTTTCTTTCCTATTTGTTGGCTCATATCTGCCGCCAAGTATTTTGATCTCAGTAGCAGTCCCATCATTCTCTCATTCCTAGGGCTGTAGTACTCGAGTCCGGTCTTGGACTCGAGTCCGGACTCGAGACATTTTTCTGTCGTCTCGAACTTGTCTCGGACTCGTTGAATTTGCACTCGGACTTGTCTCGGACTTGGCCATTGGACTCGCCAAGTCTTCTAGTTGGTCTCGACCGAGTCCAGCAAAAAAATAAAAAATTTCTCCTTAAAAAACCAAACCACATTTGCATGATATCGCGACTGAAAACGTGTGGAAAACGCTAGGCGCGCCGCTCTCCTTATTTCCAAAGCACTCTGTAGCCTGCGCTCCCGCTCCAGTGGCGTCTGCTGTTGCTGGGCAACCATGACCCGCTCTCCATGATGACGCAGAAGTTTCAGCAAAGAATAAATGGAATTCCAGCACTTAAAATCACTTGCAGTAGCTCTGCTAATAGATTCATTTAAAAAATGGCTATCCTTGTACAACTATGATCATCTGTTTCTGTGACCATCTTGCCTTAGCTTTCAGTATTGTTCCGGGAAAGGATATGCATGACCAGTGGTGCACTTACTGCGACATGAAAAGTTTAGATATTTCTAATTTAATTTTCTACCTGTTAGATTGTGTTTTATTTACGTCTACACCTAGATGGCCTTTTTTTTTATCAATAAACGCGTATTAATGTATAGCCTTATGCAACAATTACATATGTACATTTTTAAAACTTTATATATGACATTGCATATTTACATTTTCATGTAACAGCCAGTATTTGTATCTGTAAAAATCACAATTTTTTTTCCTATCTGCATTCGGATACAACATCATAAGACTGTTATGACTTTTTATATATTTTTTCGTAGTCATCCATTTATAAAAGTTACCAAGAATTTGACATCAAAATATCATATTTTATAAGTAATACAATATTTTATGTCCTGTTTTAAATCCCCCTCATCAGAACACATTGTGATTGAATATAGTGTTGTGCTCTCGTCTGTTAGTCTATCAGTGTCCTTGGAGGCGTGGAGAGAAGCGCACAACAAAGATAATCCATTGCAGGAACTTTACTTAGTAAAGCATAACTATACAACAGCAGGGTTCATTATTATATATAAAATAACTGTAACTCAACTTCTATTTAATTAACTAACACTATAACACCCCCCCCCCCTTTTTTTTGTAACTTGGCAGAGTACAATTTGCACTACTGAGGGTGAATAGTTACTTTTCTTTCTTTCTTTTTTTTTGAGTCCATGTAATGACTTGGCATCCGTACAAGTTATCCACTTTTTGTCTTCGTACCCTCTTTTCCACAGTGATCTGGATCACTGTTAGAATCCATTGTGAGAATGGTCTGAGGCTCTCTTGATAAAGAGTTGTTGGAAGGTGAAGGATTAGATGTAGATCTATAGGTTTATGGGCAGATTTTGGAACCAATAAGCCTTCCTCAGTGCCGGTGTATATCTGTCGCATCCGCTGCATCCAGGTCATGTGATCACAGATTTGTAAATGATCATGATACAGTGATGCAGTTCATGATGCAGCTCTCCCACTTCTTTTGTCTTTGACTCGGTAGAGCACTGGTCCAAGGAATTCTGTGACAAAGTTCCCTGCCATGGAGATTGAAGTCTTGGACTGTATCTCTTTTTCATGCTACTGACCCTCACTAAAACAAGATCACCCACTTGGTAGGACTTGGTAGGACTTCTCTCTGGTTTGTAAGTCGTAGACCTTCTTCTGGCGAATCTGAGCAGAGTGTAAGTTCTGACGCACTACTTGATGAGCAATTTGCAGGATAGCTTGCAGTTCATGAACAAACTCTACCCTTTCTGTTAACTTCAGCTGTCCTTAACCAGATGTCATGTGCCTTGAAAATGTCTCACCCCAGCATCAGCTGATTTGGTGTAAAACCTGTTGCTGAATGCACAGGGCTCCTGTATACCGCAGTGAGTAGGGGAAGATGTTCATCCCAATTCTGTTGACTTTGATCCACGTAAGACCATATCATCTGCAATAACGTTTTATTGAATCTTCCCACTTGTCCGTTTGATGCTGGATGGTAGGTGTGTTCTGGGTCTTCATTGAACAGTGAGTGTGGTGTATTTTGCCGGTTCTCCAAAGAATCGAACTCAGTCAGGGATTTTTCTCTCAGAAGAAAAGACTTTATTTTAAGCAAAACAAAGTCGAGAGCTCGTTGCAAGGAGTTCTGTCGATATGCTAGGTTGCATCTCATTATATACCCTATACAGGGCGTTTCCAAATAGTCAAACTTTTCCTTTAGATTACACTTTACCTAAGTCCCTAGGGAGGGGAGGTCCTTAATGTATGTCTAACCATATGTTATTCATTAGCCCTGTACATTCCTGCACGTAAGCATATTCCTTTCTATCCATTTCCTATAGGATTATAATGGAAAAACAACTAGCAACAAAAATGGCTAGATTCACATTGATTATTCTGGATTGATTAAAATCTTACTAATAAAAATCTTCCACATATTCTCCCCTTTGAGACTTAATAAGTCTCACATTTGATTATTCTTATCCAGAGTGCTACTCCATAATCCAGTCATATTATTTACACTACCTAGTGACTAAATAAGTCACATTGTATTATCACCAGTGACTAGATTATGAAATTCCACTCTGAGGGATTACTGGACCAAACATCTCTCTCCTAATTTGACATGGAGTGAGTAAAAGATCCAGTCTCCCTAACCCCTCTTTAATAGTAGACATTGTTAAAAACATGAATGTGCAATTGGTTCAGCGTTTGCCTGGTTATCACAGTTTTGTATAAAAGGCGTAAAAATACATACACATACAAATACAATTCACATCACACATTGAATATCACAAGATTATAAGAGTTGAACTTCAGCTTAGATACCTTATGTATCAATTTCCCATTATTTTGATATCTTTGAATTTAATTTGCTTAACTGTGGCTTTGACTAGTGACCTCAATATAGGAAGTATACAGTAAAAGAGTAAATATCCTGTCATTAATGCAATTCCTAAAAACTTTCCCTATTTAGTTGTAAACTATGCTCCACATGTTCCTAATTGTAAATCAAACCAGTCTTACATTTTATTATCTTTTCCAACATTTTCTTTATCTACCATTCTTAGCCTTTTCAATTTGATCATTACTTCATTAAATGCTCCCTTCTATAAATACAGCATTTTCCCCAAACATAACACATACTTTTCCTTCAATTCACAAATCTTGAGCTTTTCTATTTTGCTCCTTTCATTCTATTTGTTGCATCCAATTGCTCTATTTTCCCTTCAAATCTTCCTACATCCATATTTCCCTTCTCATAACCTTCAAATTCTTCATCTACCATTACTTAAAATTCTCTTTCCACATTTTTTCTTTCCTATTTGTTGGCTCATATCTGCCGCCAAGTATTTTGATCTCAGTAGCAGTCCCATCATTCTCTCATTCCTAGGGCTGTAGTACTCGAGTCCGGTCTTGGACTCGAGTCCGGACTCGAGACATTTTTCTGTCGTCTCGAACTTGTCTCGGACTCGTTGAATTTGCACTCGGACTTGTCTCGGACTTGGCCATTGGACTCGCCAAGTCTTCTAGTTGGTCTCGACCGAGTCCAGCAAAAAAATAAAAAATTTCTCCTTAAAAAACCAAACCACATTTGCATGATATCGCGACTGAAAACGTGTGGAAAACGCTAGGCGCGCCGCTCTCCTTATTTCCAAAGCACTCTGTAGCCTGCGCTCCCGCTCCAGTGGCGTCTGCTGTTGCTGGGCAACCATGACCCGCTCTCCATGATGACGCAGAAGTTTCAGCAAAGAATAAATGGAATTCCAGCACTTAAAATCACTTGCAGTAGCTCTGCTAATAGATTCATTTAAAAAATGGCTATCCTTGTACAACTATGATCATCTGTTTCTGTGACCATCTTGCCTTAGCTTTCAGTATTGTTCCGGGAAAGGATATGCATGACCAGTGGTGCACTTACTGCGACATGAAAAGTTTAGATATTTCTAATTTAATTTTCTACCTGTTAGATTGTGTTTTATTTACGTCTACACCTAGATGGCCTTTTTTTTTATCAATAAACGCGTATTAATGTATAGCCTTATGCAACAATTACATATGTACATTTTTAAAACTTTATATATGACATTGCATATTTACATTTTCATGTAACAGCCAGTATTTGTATCTGTAAAAATCACAATTTTTTTTCCTATCTGCATTCGGATACAACATCATAAGACTGTTATGACTTTTTATATATTTTTTCGTAGTTATCACTGAACAAGTATGTCGTGTTAAACTGAAATAATTATTAATTTCTAAAATAATATTTATCATGCAAGCAGAGAGATGTCATGACAAACGTTTAGTGATCATTTGAACACGACTGAATCCATTCAATGCGCACATTTTCATTACGCAGAAAACTTTGAGCGAGTCTTAATGTTAATGAACTTCACTAAACAGATGTGTGTGCCGCGCAAACCAGCAAAAGGTAAAGATGCAAACATGTAGGACAAGTAGACAATGTATCCGTATCGAAGCTGATTATTAGCCTACTCTTGAGAGAGAACTGATTTGGT
Source organism: Carassius auratus (assembly GCF_003368295.1). Lineage (NCBI taxonomy): Eukaryota > Metazoa > Chordata > Actinopteri > Cypriniformes > Cyprinidae > Carassius > Carassius auratus. Next base: position 21,631,732 of record NC_039270.1, on the reverse strand, counting down.
TTTTGAGAGACTGAGACGCGCAGCGCGGCTGTTTGATTGGTGAGCGCGCTGTGCTTATTCCATTCATTCGTATCATGGTAGCCTAAGCTTTCAATATTTGCCTTTTAAATATATACAAATAATATAACGTGTAGCTATGATGTATTATTATAGGTAAAATTACTCTTGCAACGCTCTGATTTCTGAGCGATAAACAGAGAGGCGACAAAAATGCGGTGTTTGATTTGCTCTCTTTTCACTCATAAAGTTTACATTCATTCACTTCTGGCGCTGATGCCCTGGCTCACCTGTTAGCTAGCAAACACCAGACTCTGTCAGCTTCAGCCGAGTATTCAGGCAGAATTATTCCTTGAGCGTTATTTGTTTTTTAAGACATTATCCGTGCCATTCCGAATAAGGTATTCGGCTTCAGGCACAACCCTAATTAGTACATTACATATTTTATTTTTACATGCAACATAGATAAGGTCATATAGTAACAGCTCCACGCAATATTGTAATTCTAAAATTCACGTCGTTCTTGCAAACACTTTGTATGCATTATGGTTAATGCATGCTGGAGTAGTCGATTGTTTCCGACAGTGCACGACTAGTCCATGCAAGCCCTAGTACAGTATGACAAAAATTTCACTGTATTTATGTGCGCATGTCCAGTAGAGCCAAACGTATCCATTCTAGCCTTGCTGCGCGCATTTGTCATATCCCGAGCTTTGCGTGTGTCTGTGCACTGTGCCAATTAGGCATAGTCATATACATTTTTGATCACAGATATAATGTCAACAAAAAATAAAGTACATACAAATTATTTGACCTTACAGTTCCAAACTTTGTTTGTTTATCCAAGTTTATTTCCCAGGGTCGGACTGGGGGTAAAACCAGTACTCATTAACAAGGCCCCAAAGGAAGAGAGGGCCCTTGAAAAGTATGAATCTGAAATATACATTTTTTACCTGGATATTTTCATGGGTGGGGGCCATGGGGGCCCATCAGGACTGCCTATGCATAGGGCCCAGGATCTTGTTTAACGCCCCTGTTAGCTTTAACCCTAATTATACACACTTGAACATAATCAAGCTCTTAATAGACACACTAATCTTCCAGGTGTTTTAAGGCCAGTTGGAGCTAAACTTTTCAGGACATTGGCCATCCAGGATGTAGTTTGGAGACCCCTGTCCTACAGAGTTGTTACTATGCACATGCTTTTTGATCATTACAAATAATAATGTAAAATGATTTTCTTAGAATAGGAGATATGCTTTCTCTCGCATCACAAACATTATCAGTAGTTAAGTATGTGGTCTTGAAGAGGACCCTTTTTTCTTTCATTTGGACTCGGTCTTGGACTTGGACTCGAAACATTTGGACTTGGACTTGACTTGGACTCGAACCTCTTTGGACTCGGTCTTGACTCGGTCTCGACTAGTCCTGGACTTGGACTTGACTTGGACTCGACAAAGCCGGACTTGACTACAGCTCTACTCATTCCATCTTCACCAGGGAGACTCTTTGCGAGTCGTTGCAATGGTCTTTCCCTCGTTGGCAAGGGTGGGTCGTTACTAGCACGCCCTTCATCCCTCACTTCATGCTGTGTGGAGTTGTTGAATCTGGTTGGGGTATTTTAAGGTTAGAGATGTGAACTCAGGTGTCACTCTGTAACTGTTTTGCTGATTAATGCAAGGCTCTCTTGAGCTCATAACTGCACCCTCACTGGTTCTCTTTGATGGAGCGAAGCATTCCTTGGTCTTACTAGAACTGCTGCCACCTGTAAATTGAAAACTTAATTTTTTGTTAGTGTTATCAAGCATGCTAATTTGTTCATCTTGCTAGTCGTCCTTCTTGGTGTGACCTGTGGAAATGTAATGTGGGTTGAGGGCTGTCTTGGCCCCTTTTTGAGTTTTCACAAATCCAGTGCTGTCTTTACAATAAGAAAAGGGTGAGTACCCATTTTTTATATTATAACAAAGAATTTGGTTTTACTTCGTTTTCGTCATTCTTACTATTTTTAAATTCATTTAAATTTTATTCTCAGCAATTTGCTTATTTAGTTATCTTTTTGTTTTGTAAACTGAGTTCCACTATATCACTGGATATTTTATCTAGGCCTATGTTGCTCAGTAGCATAGGCCTTTTGACCTGGAAAACACTCAACCCACTGTATTTATTTTAACAGTCAGAAAGACAATATTTCATCCTTTTGACACAATCAGCTCCATCATGATATGCTGAAAAGAAAGTTAAATGTTGGGTAGACAGAGCAAGCTTGCTTTGCTCTGCCTTCCCGTGTTATACGCTGCGCATGTGTGGCACTGTTTTTCTTTCTGCCACAACAAAGACCTTGGTACTGACCAGGAAACTTAACCAAATTCATCCATGGTCATTATTTTTCTGGGCATAAGTTTGCCCTGTGGGCCCACATTCAAATTTGTATACAGCTGTTTGGGCAAATTGATTGAATTGCCTCAGTGTCTCGTCAGACACTCTCTTTCATGCCATACAACACCATCATTCATGCTTTTTCACACACTTTCACTCCCCCCTTTTTTTTTTTTTTTTTTTTTTTTTTTTGCCAAAAACTTTTCTTTTCTTTCTTTCCTTCCTTTTTCAAAATCTCATAGATTAATTTGTTTAGAATATTAGGCCTAGGCATTGGGCATTTGAGAGAGCCAATTATCATTTCTCAAATGTCACGTGTTTGTCTAATTTAAAGTTTAGTCAAATACTTTTTTGTTATTGCTCATGAGCGACTCTGAGAAGAGGATTGGAGATCTCTGTAAATCCTGGATCCATGGCCATCTACATTTCCATCTGGTTATCCCCAGTGATGACAGTATATGTGATTACATGATTTTGGATCTCTGGAATGATTTTTTATTCAATATTATTTTATTCAGTTTTACCTTAGAAAATTACCTTAAAACAAAATGGAGTGACCAATATTTCTATTTTTTCAACCATATAAATTTTTTCTATTGTTCATCAAGATACCCTTTTTTATTTTATTTATTTATTCTATTCTTTCCCAAAGAGCTCAGCATTGTTGTCAAGTATTCAGTTGTGCACTTTCCCCTAGTTGTTTAATGAAACAGCCTTACTATGCCAAATCCAGCTCCATGTTTATCTGATTGGTGAGTCAAGTACTCACTTCTGTCTGTCAAAATTATTTTTTCTTTAAGACATGAGGCTGGACTGGTACCTATTGAAAAGCAGATTGAGAGAGTTAGTTAAAACACAGAATTTAAGGAAGTGCTGTGAGACCAGTGAATAATCAAGATTAAAACATAGTAAATAAAATAATTAAATAAAATAATTAACATTTGAAGCAGTCTCTATAGTGTTCATTGAATATGCAGCACCTGTGCACAGAAGGGATGGAAGTCCTTCTGGTGACATCATCAGCCTGGGCTGTTGTACTGGGTCGTCAGTCTGTGATGGCACTCAAAGACCTGATGTTGTTGTGTACGGTCTCCGTTGTTTTTCTGCTTCTTCTCAGTCTGGCTTCTGGTTGCTTTCTGCCAGAGTTTTGCATTTCATAATGTTCTTTTCAACCTCAGGAAAAGTCTCAAGTGAAAGATTCACCTTTTCCTGCTTTAATTTCAGTCTTTCTCCATGCTGAAAAGTGTGTTCTTCTCTTTCAAGAGGGGAGGGGAACATCCGTCAGCCCCTCCCTCTTCTTCTCTCTGCAGCTGTGTTTGCTGCTTTGCCATTCCTCGACAGACTCCATTTCATTGCTTTCCTTTGTCAAGGCACTGTTCCAGAAATCATCTGAAAGTTTAACACTCAGAGACTGCATTAATCAAATGTACCTATGTAACTTCTGACCAAATTGTGTCTGAGCAGTCAGCTCTTTTTCTAATTTTCACTTTTCAACCTCTTCTTTCAGTGGTCCCTTAATAAAAACAAAATCATCTGGTTGAAAACAGCAGTTCTCTTATTCTTTGTTAGTAAAGCAAGTTCTTCATTGCAGGAAAATAGCAAGCATTTTTCTTCTTTGCAAAATGCAGAAATCAGATACCTTTATTATCTAAGTATACTGCAATAAAACAAAATAAACCTTCCTTTTATATCAGCATGACATGCATATGGTAAAATAAAGACTTCAATCATCATTTTTCTTCTATATTTGCATACATGATTCAGAATAATCTGGTATTTGTGAATTAATGTTTCCTAACCAACATAAAATAATTCCTATTACTGTAAATAAAATAATTAAATTTAATTTAATTTAATTCACAAGCCCAATCTCTGAAACTCTGTAATGGATTAACTTTCATACTGTGTCCCAGGGATAACAAGATACAAATTTTAGATGTCTTCACATATTAGATATAAAGTTTTAAGCACGTGCATCCTTTAAATTCATCTATTAATATAAGTTATTAAATAATAAATGCATATCTTATTTTAATTAATTTATTATTATATCTATATTCCACCATATCTGCCATCTCTATATTAGTCCATTTCTTGGAACATTTGTATTTATTTTTCTCTAAAACAACCTTCCTTCAGTTAACTTCATTGTTTTAGGGCTCCTGCACTTATCCTTTCTCAACACCAGTCTCTGTAACCTGATCACTCCCATGTGATGGTCCAGGAGGGGAGAGCACCTCTTGCTCCACCCATGTAATACAACTTTACTGTGGAAACGTCCTCCTTTGTTCTCACTCCCACTGCACTGGGCTCAGAAAATTTACTCCCATTTCACACAGACATCCTAAATGCAAAAATCTATTATAGATCTTGGTTCAAACTTTATTGATGCTATTTTCCTAAACCCATTCACACTTGCTACACTCTTTATTGAGCCAGAGTGCTTATTCTTGCATACTTTTTCCCTTTATCTAAGGGATAATCACACATTAATTGTCCTTTTATTATCAAGGCTCATAATACATTCATCCCTCTCAAGTGGATACTAGCTGCGTCCAACTCCACCCAGCCACCCTGAAGTGACGGTCCGAGAATGGTGCGCAACTTTTACCCACCCAACACAGAATTTATTTGTTTACACATTCATTCGTCCGGACACAAATACATCCACACAACAAAACACAGCTCACCTAGAGCTCCTTAAGGGCCCACCTATTCTGACCTTCGAAAATTTCACTTATACATTCTCAAAGCGGTATCCGTGGGACTTTTCCTCGCGATTCCTTAATCTGCTTATCCGTTTATCACTGTCCTACCTAGGCCCAGCTATCCGATAAACACAGACACACAGCATGCCATGTCTTTCTGCCTACACCATATTTGTCTTAAATCGAGGTTGCCTTCCAAGGCCTTCCTATTAATAACCCAAATATGTGCATGCAGTTATTTCTTCTGGAGTAAAACCCCTTTTTCAATTTAGATATCATATTATTTTTCTAAATTTGGAAGAGCAGATTTTAAGTGTCCTTACCACTCAGAGCTGACCAGTCAACAACACACACTTATTATATAAGCAAAAAATGCTTACCTTATTCTATGGTGGCCACCACTGTGTGTGTGTTGCTCATCAGTCAGCTCAAAAGCAGTCGTCCACTCTGCTCCTTTCCAGTCCCATCTGGGGTGCCAAATCTGTGGTGTATTTTGCCGGTTCTCCAAAGAATCGAACTCAGTCAGGGATTTTTCTCTCAGAAGAAAAGACTTTATTTTAAGCAAAACAAAGTCGAGAGCTCGTTGCAAGGAGTTCTGTCGATATGCTAGGTTGCATCTCATTATATACCCTATACAGGGCGTTTCCAAATAGTCAAACTTTTCCTTTAGATTACACTTTACCTAAGTCCCTAGGGAGGGGAGGTCCTTAATGTATGTCTAACCATATGTTATTCATTAGCCCTGTACATTCCTGCACGTAAGCATATTCCTTTCTATCCATTTCCTATAGGATTATAATGGAAAAACAACTAGCAACAAAAATGGCTAGATTCACATTGATTATTCTGGATTGATTAAAATCTTACTAATAAAAATCTTCCACATGAGCTCTCAAAGTTCCATCCTTAGTCAGTGTGAATATCAAGGGGAACTCCAAAGCAGGGAATAAAGTCAAACACCAACCTCTTTGGGGTTGTTTCAGCTCCTTGTTCAGGAATAGGGAATGCCTCTACACAGCGGGTAAACTCTTCAATTATAACAAGAATGTAATGGTTGCCTGACTTGGATTCTGGAAATGGTCCTAGGACATCAAGGTGGAGTCAGTCCAAAGGTGCTCCATATCCAGACATCCATATATGGAGAATTGAAAGGTCTGTGCTCAGCTTACTGTTCTTCCTTGAGATTTTGAGGTCCAGTGGTTGAAGACAGTTTGTGGAAGGACCTGGGTTGTCAGCAGTGGTGTAATGTAATGAAGTAAAATTACTTTGTTACAGTACTTAAGTATTTTTTGGGAGTATCTGTACTTTACTTGAGTTTTTATATTTCAGCCAACTTTTATTTTTACTCCACTACATTTGCTAATTAAAAGACTTTTAGTCTTATACATTTCCCAAAAGTATATTCGTTACTTACTACAAAATAGTCAGAAGAACAGACTGAAGGAAAGCAGGTTTGACGAATCAATGGTCTGGCGTTTGCAAGTTAGACTCCTTAAAACACCTTTGCTCACGTGCAAACAATGCAGCACGACACGCTCAACTGTGGATAATTTGATTTTCCACTCAAGTCGCAGTGTGTGATATAGCATTGTCTGCGATTAATATGGTAAGTGTTGTAGGAATGATGTGCAATCTGATGTTATCACGTAGCCTACATATTACCAAATCACACACCGAGTGTATGCACATTCATTTATTAGTCTCGTAAAACTAGAGTAATAAAATAGACTTCTGGGCATTTTAAATTGTAGACTTATTGTAGTTGTAGTTAACTTAATCTATATAACACAAAGAGAACCGTTTTTCAGCAGATTCATGAACACATTTAATAATCATATTATACTGTACAAGTTAAGCGATAAATGACTTAAATTTTAGACATATGCAAAATGTTTATGCAAAATTTTGCCAACAAAAATATGTCCAAACAAAGTTCACAGCACTGTTTGCATCTCTGAGCAATGGACGGTGTTTACTTATTGAATGAATCAGCTTTTTGAACAAATCGGTTGAATAAATGATTCAGTGATTCACTCATTAACACATTCAAATGCTCTGTTTCTGAATGAACCAGCCGTTTGAATTAATTGGTTGAATCTCAGTGACTCAATCATTAACATTCACTTGCTGTCACCTACTGGTGGTTTAAATTTCAAATTTCGACTACAACCCCCCCCCCCCCCCCCCATGTTTTAAATTATTTCAAAAATTTTATTTCAAAAAGTTTTATTTTAAAAACTAAAAAATATGCCTTTTTATACAACTGTATCTGCAGTTTAAATGAATCCATGTTCCCTCTGAGATACAGAGGGCCCTATTTTAACGTTCTAAATGCAAAGTGTAAACGGCGCAGGTGCACTCAGGGTGTGTCCAAATCCACTTTTGCTATTTTAACGGAGGAAAAATGGTTGGCACTCCCGGGCACATGGTCTAAAAGGGTTGTCCACATTCTCTTAATGAGTAATGGGTTTTTTTCTTGGGGGGGGGGGGGGGGGGTGCGTAACGTGCATTAAACCAATCAGTGTCTCTTCCATCTCCTTTAAGAGCCAGCTGTGCTCATGCCTCGACAGATTTGCCATTTACACAGTGGAATTTGGTAAGCGCAAAGACAGAACACGTCTACGAGATGAAACGGAGCTAATAGTGTTTAATAAGCAACGTGAATGCTTGTTGCGGACCGGCCTATACTAACACACTTTTTCAATAACAAAGAAAAAACATTGCGCCAGACTTTAGACCAGGTTTGAGTTGGTCTATGGCGCAGTCTATTTGCAGCTCCTTAAAATAGCAATTTACCAGCAATGCACCTGAACTCACCTCTTTTTTAGACCAGCACACCCATGGGTGCACAAATGGGCGCAAATGCATTTTCTAATTAAGCTAGCAAACACACTTGCGCTGCAGCTTGTGTCGCATTGTGCTGGGTGTATGATAGGGCCCATAAACTGTGTAAATACATGCTATTTCAGATGCATATTCCAGAAATATTTTCTTATGATGGAATGAAAGTCATGCTTTTTATTCTTACCCAAAAGGGGGGGGGGGGTATTAAGGGGGATAATCAAACATAAGAAACATAATCAAGTCAAAGTACAAGTAGTCATTTTTTATTGTACTTAATAAAGTACATATACCCCCGAAATAATACTTATATTTACATTTGCAATCACTATTGCCATAAAAGTGTTAAAGGCCCAACTAGTTGTCTTGTATTTATTTTTTAATCATAAACTTTCTACATCCTTTTACACAAATTACGTTGCTCAATTAATATTTAATAAAGATAAATTATTATTTTTGCTGGGTATGACCCTTGCTTACTAACAATAATAATAACTATTATACATGTTATTGTTTTAGAATTTATAGAGTGACAGTTGAGTGGAATGCCAAAAAAGCAATGTCCCGAGGCAATGGTGACTCTAATAGTTAACCCCCCACCCATAATAAACCATAATAATTAGAATTATATTTAAAAACAAATAAAGAGAAGTATATTTTTTCTAATAGTCTTTTGGACCAGATGATGATAATAATAATAATAATAAAACTTTTCACACTAATTTTAGTCATGTACTTGAGAATATGATCTAAATATCTCAGTCTGTTGTGTTCTGGGTCATTACAGGCTCAGTTTCTGTCTTTCCACTAAAGTCATATTTGATCATGCATGATTTCAAAGAAAAGGAAACTCATGGTTATGCCCCACCCTGTGTGCAGCAGCACAACATACAATTCTAACTGGTCACTCACCATCCCCCCTTTCCCTCTCTTGCCCTTTCATTCTTTTTGGCTTTGGTACTTTATTTAATTAAGATTATCATCATTATGTTTTTGTATTATTGCATCCTTTGTTATAGCAACAAAAGACACCCTCGGCTGCTTCTTGTAACCAAAACGTTGGCAGGTTTTTTTTTTTTTTTTTTTTTACTAAGAAGTGCCATTGTCAACTTTTTCTTGTGAAACAATATACCAAATGTGACAACGCCATAACATTTTTCAAAAAGAAAAAAAAACGTGGCGTTGGCGTTTACAAAAGTCACTCAGGACACGGTTTACTCATTGGATTATAATGTAAAACATATGTTTCTAGTAATGTCTGCTTCTGTTAAACTTTCATTTTCTCATAAAGACCACTGAGAGAGACACTCCATTTCATTCTCCTCGTGATCAAAGATGGATCTGCAAACCTCAGTTTTTCTTCTGTTCAGTCCCTTCACCGCAGGTACAAAGACAAAGAGTGTTTGTAATGTTATTGATTAGTGATTAGTGAATAGTGAAGTGACATTCAGCCAAGTATGTTGACCCATACTCAGAATTTGTGCTCTGCATTTAACCCATCCGAAATGCACACACACAGAGCAGTGAACACACACACACTGTGAGCACACACCCGGAGCAGTGGGCAGCCATTTATGCTGCGGCGCCCGGGGAGCAGTTGGGGGTTCGATGCCTTGCTCAAGGGCACCTAAGTCGTGGTATTGAAGGTGGAGAGAGAGAACTGTACATGCACTCCCCCCACCCACAATTCCGTCCGGCCCGAGACTAGAACTCACAACCCTTCGATTGGGAGTCCAACCCTCTAACCATTAGGCCACGACTTCCCCACAACCACATCTTTTATTACTAAAGGACACACTCTCAGTAGTTATAAGTGTGGTGGTGGTGTTGGCGCAGTGGATAAGATGCATGCCTTTGGAGTGAGATACCCGGGTTCGAATCCACTATGAGGCACCAATGTGTCCCTGAGCAAGACACTTAACCACTAGTCGCTCCAGAGGCGTGCGACCTCTGACATATATAGCAATTGTAAGTCGCTTTGGATAAAAGTGTCAGCTAAATGAGTAAATGTAATGTATGGGTGTGATGGGGTCTTGTTCAGATCAGACGGTAAAAACATGTCCCAGTGGATCTTCTAAATGCATTAGTTCAAAAGCAGTAACCAAAATTGGTAAGTCCATGATGGATTTAAATTCACTGTTTTATTTGACTGATGGAGATGCTGGTGTGTTATTTTTTTTTTTTTACTGGAAATGTAACTTCTGACAAAACTGCAAATTTCTTTACAAAATGTACAAATCTTCTCACAAAATTTTATGCCAACAATACAATTTATTAAAACTGAATCAGTATCTTAATGAGAAAAATGCTACATTTTGATGTTTAAAATGATTCAAAATGTTCATTCATGTTTTAGGTGACAGAAGTCTTAAAGTGAAGGTTAAAGACTGTGCTCCTGACTGTGTAAATGGATCGATGAACCTCTGCATTATGAAGTTATCTTCAGTGTGCTGTAACACAGATGGGTGTAACATCCAAGATCCTCCAGGTATTGTGCTTTACTGACCAAATGCAAATGACTATCTTTAAAGTCAACACTCACTTTACTTCCAAAGGAGATTCAATCAGGAAATAAAATAGAGAGTGCAGATTTTCAGTTGTGAATTGATTGACTGGAACAGCAAACAGAGTGTTATTTCATGACATGTTATATATATATATTTTTATCCTGTAGATCCCAGCACTAGCACCCCCAATGGAAAGACATGTTACTCCTGTGATGGACAGAGCTGCTTAAACAAATTGAGCTGTACAGGGACTGAAGACCGCTGCATTAAAGCAACAGGTGAGAATCTGGAAAAGAACATGTTGTTATTTTATCTCTCTTATGATTGAGATTTTAATACAGCTCACATTTACCAGTTTCCAATTTAGACTAACCTCTCTTTTCATTCTTTTCATCAGCGACTTTCGGTTGCCAGTCAATGGTTATGAAAGGCTGTGTCTCTAAATCTATCTGTGATGCTGGATCCTCGGTTAGCGATGTTCAGGGATTCTCATGTTGTGAGGGGAATCTGTGTAACAGTGTTCAGAGCGTCTCTCAGAGCTTCCTGTTCCTCTGCTGTTCTCTGCTCTCCTTCATCCTCCTGCACTGAATCCAGCAGATCTTCACATCTACAATCAGACACACTGCACTGAATATAGAGCTTGTTTTTTCTCCGTACAATGCATCTTCTGTGTCCTGATATATTTTTGTCTGTGACATTCTGATGTGACATTTTATTAAATAAAATGTTTCTGGGGTTAAGGGTTTAACCTTGAGTTTAGCTTGTCATATTAAAAAGTCAGAAAAATATACTTTAAAAATACAAATGTTTTAAAAGATCATTATCTTCATAAGAGACATATGATAATTATTTAAAGAATTTTTTTCTTTTACAAACAATATTTGGATTCTCAGTACTTTAAAGCATTAAAGCAATAAGCGAAAAAATTTGATATGAGAAGTAATATTGTGTTACTAGCATGAAAGGTCAAAAGTATAAGTGTAATACATAATGTGATCCACATTTCACAGTTTGATTTCATAACTATTTCATGAAACTTTCTCACTTACTCTCATTACTATAATAGTAAAGGTTACATTTTTCTTTTTCCCCAATATTTATTTATTGGCGTTAGAGAGGATGCAGTGTGGCTTGTCTCCACAAATTTGATTGATGAGTGTCATAAAAGCCATCTGTTTTGCACACCTGTTTGGATACATTTTTTTTTATAATAATCATAATAATAATAATAAAAAACTTAGTAGTATTTTTTTTAAATCCTGTTTATTAACTCTGAATCTTTGAGATATTTAATTAATCTGTGAAACATTTCTATAATCACATCTTTATTTAGCAATTTCTGAAGTGAGATCGTCTCGGTTACGTACGTAACCCTCGTTCCCTGATGGAGGGAACGGAGACGTTATGTCGACCGACAAATGGGGTCTCACTTGGGAGGCCAATCATCTCTGATTTTAAGAGAAAACGCCAATGAAATTGGCAAGTGGATTAACACACCTGAGCCACTCCCCGTGCCAGCGGGTATAAATTCACTGACCTTGGTACCGAAGGGGCCAAAGGGTGAGTACATCGGTGCTGGAGAAGGCCATGCTGCTGTTCCGCCCACATAAAGTAAATGGAAGGGATTTCAACCTTCAGTGAAAGATTGCTTCAAATCTTCCCTATTTGTTCTTTCAGCTGGCAAGACAATGGGGAAGCGAGCCTTTAGGAAAGGTCGCTACGGAGACCACATCCTACCCGTAGGGAGGTGACATGTGGATATACCGATATGGACTGACCCAGGGGGCAGTACTACATATGGAAAGGGTCTCTGAGGCAGGTCCTACCTTTGAGTAGGGATGGAACGGCTGCCAGAAGAGACTGACAGAGCGATCTGTCAAGGGAAGACACGGGTTTTGCCAAGAGGGAAACCTTACCGTGGAAGAATACACATATGGGATTACCCGTAGGGAACCCAGCCATATGGACACCTAGCCAAGTACAGGGGCTGACCGGTTCCGGGCATGCTAACGCCAGTACTGGGCCTGGCGACAGACTGCTCCGCCAAGTCTGACGCCGAGGGTGCTGGAGGATGCTCGACCAGGGTACGCCAACCGGGGAACTCTACTGGGAGAAGAAGGCGCTCACATCCCCGTGTTAGGGGGAATGGCGCAGCAAGCGAGACACCCAGCCAGCCCTTCCCGCCAATTACCTGTTACCCAACACACGGGAGGAAACTGGCTCTACACGGAGGTTGTAAAACCTCGCAAAGGTGTTAGGTGTCGCCCAGCCCGCAGCTCGACAAATGTCTGCCAGAGAGGCGCCGTGCGCCAACGCATAGGAGGAGGCCACACTCCGTGTGGAGTGGGCCCTCACCCCAGGGGGCACGGCTCGCCTTGGGAGGTAAGCCAAGGCGATGGCGTCCACTATCCAGTGGGCCAACCTCTGCTTAGAGACAGCCTTCCCTTCTGCTGACCTCCAAAGCAGACCAGGAGCTGCTCAGAGCTTCTGAAGCTCTGGGTGCGGTCCACGTATATGCGAAGCGCTCTTACGGGACACAGCAACGACAAGGCTGGATCTGCCTCCTCCAGGGGCAGCGCTTGCAGGTTCACCACCTGGTCTCGGAAGGGAGTGGTGGGAACCTTGGGCACGTATCCAGGCCGGGGTCTCAGGACAACGTGAGAGTAGGCCGGCCCGAACACAAGGCACTCTTCACTTACCGAAAATGCTTGGAGGTCCCCGACCCTCTTGATGGAAGTGAGCGCGATCAGGAGCGCTGTCTTGAGAGACAGGAACTTCAGCTCAACCGAATCCAGCGGCTCAAAGGGACCCCTCTGAAGTCCCGCCAGGGCAATAGAGAGGTCCCAGGAGGGAATCAGGGGTGTCCTAGGAGGATGTAACCTTATGGCAGCCCTCAGGAACCTAACGATCAGGTCATGCCTCCCCAGGGACCGGCCGTCCACTGCATCGTGATGGGCTGCAATCACCTTCAGGGTGGAGGGTGACAGCCCACGCTCCAGCCTACCTTGCAGGAAAGAAAGCACGACTCTGACCGGGCATCTCCGGGGGTCTTCCCGGTGAGAAGAACACCAATTCGTGAACAGACTCCACTTCAGAGCATAGGGCTGCCTCGTAGAAGGGGCTCTAGCTTGAGTGATAGTGTCTACCACCGCTGGGGGCAGATCACTTAGGTCTGCCGCGTCCCGTCTAGAAGCCACACATGGAGGTTCCAGAGATCTGGGCGCGGGTGCCAAATGGTGCCAAGCCCCTGTGAGAGAAGGTCTCTCCTCAGGGGGATGCGCCAGGGAGGGGCTGTCACGAGGAGCATGAGTTCCGAAAACCAGGTCCGGGTGGGCCAGTAAGGCGCAACCAACAGGACCTGTTCCTCGTCCTCCCTGACCTTGCACAGTGTCTGTGCGAGCAGGCTCACTGGGGGAAACGCATACTTGCGTAAAGCCCGAGGCCAGCTGTGTGCCAGTGCATCTGTGCCCAGGGGGGCCTGGGACAGGGAATAGTACAGCTGGCAGTGGGAGGACTCGTGGGAAGCAAACAGGTCTACCTGGGCTTCCCCGAATCGACTCCAGATCAGCTGGACCGTCTGGGGATGGAGTCGCCATTCCCCGGGGAAAGTGAGCTGTCGTGAGAGCACGTTGGCTGCACAATTGAGCTCCCCCGGGATGTGGACAGCGCGCAGCGACTTGAGCCACGTCTGACTCCAGAGGAGGAGATGACGGGCGAGTTGAGACATGCGACGTGATCGTAAACCGCCTTGTCGGTTGATGTACGAAACAGCCGCAGTGTTGTCCGTGCGGACCAACACGTGCTTGTCCAGCACTAGCGGACGAAACCGTCGCAAAGCTAGATGCACTGCCAGCAACTCCAGGCAGTTGATGTGCCACAGCAGTCGAGGTCCTGTCCAGGACCCTGAAGCTGCCTGCCCGTTGCATGTCGCGCCCCAGCCCGAGTTGGAGGCATCTGTTGTGACAACAACGTGCCGGGACACTTGTTCTAAGGGCACGCCGGCCCGTAGAAAAGCAAGGTCCGACCAAGGACTGAATAGGCGGCGACACATCAGTGTGATGGTGACACGATGTGTACCGCGGCGCCATGCCCATCTCGGGACTCGGGAGTGTAACTAGTGCTGAAGTGGTCTCATATGAAGCAACCCGAGCGGCGTGACTGCGGCTGCGGATGCCATATGCCCCAGGAGCCTCTGAAAGTGTTTCAGCGGTACCACTGTCCTGCCTCTGAAGGAACTCAGGCAGTTCAGCACTGAGTGGGCACGCTCGCTGGTGAGACGTGCCGTCATACTCACCGAGTCTAACTCCATACCGAGATAAGAGATTCTCTGCACAGGGGAGAGCTTGCTCTTCTCCCGGTTGACCTGAAGCCCCAACTGACTGAGGTGCCGAAGCACGAAGTCCCTGTGATCGCACAACTCTTCTCGGGACCGGGCCATAATGAGCCAGTCGTCGAGATAGTTGTGGATCCTGATGCCCACTTCCCAAAGTGGGGCAAGGGCGCCCTCCAAGACCTTCGTGAAGACACGGGGGGACAGGGAGAGCCCGAAGGGGAGGACCTTGTACTGCCATGCCTGACCCTCGAAAGCAAAGCGCAGGAACGGTCTGTGAAGAGGGAGGATAGAGACATGAAAGTACGCGTCTTTCAGGTCGATCGCTGCAAACCAGTCCTGGGGCTGGGCGCATTTGATAATGCGTTTCTGCGTCAACATCCTGAACGGGAGCTTGTGTAGGGCCCGATTCAAGACTCGCAGATCCAGGATAGGTCGAAGGCCACCGCTTTTCTTGGGCACGATGAAGTAAGGGCTGTAAAACCCCGTCCTCATCTCGGCTGGAGGGACCGGCTCGATTGCATCCTTCGCCAGGAGGACAGCAATCTTCTCGCGCAAGACAGGGGCGTCCTGGACTGCCACCGAAGTCTCGAGCACGCCATTGAACTTGGGGGGTCGCCGGGCGAACTGAATCGCATTGCCGAGTCGAACCGTCCGGATGAGCCAGCGTGACAGGTTGGGCAGCGCAAGCCACGCTCCCAGATACCGTACAAGTGGCACCGAAGGGACAGTCGACATACCCGCAGTGGTGCAGCGATGGGAGTCGTGCCGGAAGGCCCAGAAGGCACTGCGTCCTGGGTCATCGCAACCACACTCCCCGTGTTCCCGGAGGAACTGGCCAGAGACGCGTGGAGAGGCGTTGCGTCTCCGAACCGCGACCTCTTGGCCGCTGGCGAAAGGGGGCGTCGTGGGTGAGAATGAGGAAGCTGTGCGTCGCTCATTGTCAGCCCACGAGCCTTGCAACTCGGAGGAAGGAGAAATTGCTCTTCCAATGAAAATGTGGGTGCCACTGGCCGTTCGACCAGCGGCGGAACAGAACCAGAAGATTCTCCACCCGGCCCTCCTCCGGGGGAGGGAGTGGCGCTCTCTCCACCATCTCCTGAAGAGCAGTTCTCCGCATCTCCGAGTTGCCCGTGTCAGGGCCGCTTAGTCGACTTCCTCGAGGACTTTGCAGCCGGGAGTGACACGGGGGGCGCCGCTCTCCTGCGCGGGGCTCGACGCGCCGGCCTCGAAGAACTCTCAGCACGGGGCGGAGCTGGTGTGGAGGACGCAGGGGGGCGCCCTCGGCGACGAGCAGGCTGAGGCACTGCCTGCGACGGAATGGTGGCAACCGGAGGATCACGTCGTGGCAAGATGTGCTGTATGGCCTCAGTCTGCTGTTGTTCTGTCAGGAACTACTGGGCACAGCCCCTGACAGCGTCGCCACACAGGACAGCCTGGGACATGGGAGCATCGAGAAAATGCACTTTGTCAATGTCTCTCATACAGACCAGGCTGAACCTGAAACGGCACTACTGGACCACCAGAGTGGACATCGCTTACCCGAGGGACTGCGTTGTGACTTCCGTCACCCAGAAGGGGGAGGTCAGTCGCCATGCGCAGCTCCTGCATCAACCTCGGGTTGGTCCTACCCTCGTGCATTTGTTAAAGCCTTGGCTTGTTGGGTTTGCAGGATAGCCATGACATGCAAAGCAGAGACAGCTTGGCCTGCAGCACTGTAAGCCTTGGTAGCGAGCGCGGCCGACAGCTTACAGGCCTTGGGTGAGGGGCGCGGACTATCCCTCCCAGTGGCGGCGTTTTGCGGACACAAGTGCACAGCAATCGCACTCTCCTGCTGGGGAATGTCAACACACCCCTAGCTGCCTCGCCATCGAGGGTAGTGAGGACGGGAGGAACGAAATGAGCTGCTTCCGGCCGTAAAAGGGGCCATCCACGACTACATCACTTCCCCATGCACATCCGGGAAGAAAGGAACCAGAGTAAAACGCGGTTGTGAGTCGCGCTCCACACCGAGAACCAATCAAACAGCCATGAGCACTCAGGGCTGGGCGGTGCATTCACCTCCATCCTGATGCTCACAGCTGCCCGGGCAAGCACGGCTGTCAACTCTGGGTCCAATTCGGCAGTGGCGACAACACCCGAGGGGGGCATCCCCGCCGAATCTTCATCCACAGAGGTCGATAACCCATCCCCCGATGCTGCAATCGACATCTGATCTCCGGCGGCAAACTGAATGACCCGTTGGGACTGCCATAAGACAGCCCAGCAAAATCACCCAGCAGCTGCACAGGACAAACACTGCGGAAGGGGTAAGAGGTCCGTGGGGCGTGGCCCGGCGGAGAAGCTCTCACTGTCACCTTCAAATCTCCCAGAGCACTAGCCGGCGGTCCTCTGCTCGAGACAGAGAAACCAGAACGGGTAGTGACAGAGGGGTCTGCTCCCTTCCCTTTAAGAAAGGGGAGACGCGATCACAGCGTTGCCATGGTCACACACGCAGTGCGTGCATGAACCATCCACGAACGCGCCTTCAGCGTGCTGAATGCCCAGACACGGAAGAGAGCGAACGTGGCCGTTGACAGAGAACAGGAAACGACCGCATCCAGAAGGACGCGGACGAAACGGCGTCTTGAAAAAGACGCGAATCGTCCGCGATTTGCTCTTTTAGGAAATCTGCTCTCTTAGTTGAAGCGCCCAGGGGAATCGCTGAAAGGGACACCGCTGTTTGCGCCGTACCGCCAACCAGAACAGCTTCCCGACACAGCAGATGAATGGCTTTGTGGAGTATAACAGCTTTCATACAACCACTCTGCTCCGAAGCAAAAATCTAATGAGTGGATGCACCTGTCGCCCTATTTATACCCGCTGGCACGGGGAGTGGCTCAGGTGTGTTAATCCACTTGCCAATTTCATTGGCGTTTTCTCTTAAAATCAGAGATGATTGGCCTCCCAAGTGAGACCCCATTTGTCGGTCGACATAACTCGTAGTGACCGACAGATAGGGAACTGATTTATTTCTATAATATGTGCTTCTGTAAGTTGTAATCTGTCATTGTCATATTTTTTACATTTTATTAAAACAGGTTCAACTTTTTCAGGAAAATCATATTTAACACTAAGTCCAGACTCATGTTTTCCTATTATTCATAATGATTGATTAAGTGCAATGTGTCCAATTCTATGGCGAGATATTATGCTGTCTTCCTTTCTATTCCCGAAAATTATCCTCTCATTTCCAACTGTTCTTTGAATATTATATAAATGTCGTCCTTTATTCTCACCACCCCATTTAATTTGCCACATATCTTTTTGTTTATCTAATTAGCCCTTTTATTTCTAATTTACTCATTTGAGCATTAAACTCTATGACTACGTTTACAAGCTGTTAAAATTCGGGTTATGGTCGGGTTAAGGCCACTATTTGGGTTTCTGAAACATTCGGGATAACCCGTTTACATGCGTGAGCAGAGAGAGTTACTCCTGTATACATGGAATGTGTAATCAGTCGCCAATATCCCGATGTAAACGGCGACGCACGGTTAGCATCTGGAAGTAAGACGCAATATGCGTCATTTCCGATTCTTCTTCCTGTATCCAAAGACTCAAAAGACCAAGATTCCTTGCGAATAGAACATGCGCAGAACACACATATTGATGGGGATATGCCGAAACACGTTTACAAGACCAAATATTCGGGTTAGAAAAGGGGTACCCCAGGTATAATATCCCAATTTTTGAGCATATCCGGGTTTTTGCCGGTGTTTACATGGCCGTGCGCGACCGGGTTATTGCTAATATCCCGGTTTTGAACGGGTTATTGGCTGCATGTTTTTAGGTTTTTAATCTGATCCACTACTTCATTACCTTCTATTCCTATATGTGCAGGTATCCAAAATAAATGTTTTGTTTTTGTTTGTATTCTGAACAAACTCTGTAAAATGACTGACGAAATGTCTTGTCTAGTTGAAGATTTGCCACTCTTTAAACTTGATAGTGTACTGAAAATGAGTCTGAACATATGAAGGTATATTAATGTCTTCAACGCACTGAAGAGCCAAAAATATGGCAATCATTTCTGTAGTATAAACTGACAGATGATTAGATGTTCTTTGTGCTATTCTATACCTTTTTGCTTTTCTATAGGCTACCCTTGGAACATATATTGCTGCTGCTGCTGCAGTGTCATGTTTCAGGATCTTTTTTTAGATCCCTCTGTGTATATGAGTCAGGGGCGGACTGGCCATCTGGAGCACCGGGACTTTTCCCGATGGGCCGCTGGCCAATGTGGGTCGGCCCACCCGCTACACAAATATATATATTTTTTTAAATGACGGAAATCATAACATTACATCTCTTTTCTACGCAAATGAATGAGTGAGTAGATCACGCTGCCTCGGCCGATAAGGAGTGTGTTTTGTTTGCATGAGTGTTTTTTGCCCTCCCTCCCTGTTTAGTTTGGTCTACTCCAATGCGTATCATAAAACGCCCCATTTCACGTCGTCTGATTTACAGAGAGAGAGAGAGAAATTTATATGAAACAGCGATTATCAGAGCAGCAGGCATAGACGTCAACCCATATAGGGGACAGACAGTTGTTTTTTTCGTTGTTTTTGTTTTCCGTTTTATATATATAAATACAGAATCTGAATTAAAATGTGTTTGATTTAAGCCTACATTTCAAAATTTTGTGTCATAAAATTATATTGCGCATACAGCTCAACTAACGCGATCTTTATAAAGGTGTTTAAACAACAATACAGGGAGTGCAGAATTATTAGGCAAGTTGTATTTTTGAGGAATAATTTTATTATTGAACAACAACCATGTTCTCAATGATTCCAAAAACTCTTTAATATCAAAGCTGAATATTTTTGGAAGTAGTTTTTAGTTTGTTTTTAGTTGTAGCTATTTTAGGAGGATATCTGTGTGTGCAGGTGACTATTACTGTGCATAATTATTAGGCAACTTAACAAAAAACAAATATATACCCATTTCAATTATTTATTTTCAGCAGTGAAACCAATATAACATCTCAACATTCACAAATATACATTTCTGACATTCAAAAACAAAACAAAAACAAATCAGTGACCAATATAGCCACCTTTCTTTGCAAGGACACTCAAAAGCCTGCCATCCATGGATTCTGTCAGTGTTTTGATCTGTTCACCATCAACATTGCGTGCAGCAGCAACCACAGCCTCCCAGACACTGTTCAGAGAGGTGTACTGTTTTCCCTCCTTGTAAATCTCACATTTCATGATGGACCACAGGTTCTCTATGGGGTTCAGATCAGGTGAACAAGGAGGCCAAGTCATTAGTTTTTCTTCTTTTAGACCCTTTCTTGCCAGCCACGCTGTGGAGTACTTTGGCGCGTGTGATGGAGCATTGTCCTGCATGAAAATCATGTTTTTCTTGAAGGATGCAGACTTCTTCCTGTACCACTGCTTGAAGAAGGTGTCTTCCAGAAACTGGCAGTAGGACTGGGAGTTGAGCTTCACTCCATCCTCAACCCGAAAAGGCCCCACAAGCTCATCTTTGATGATAGCAGCCCAAACCAGTACTCCACCTCCACCTTGCTGGCGTCTGAGTCGGACTGGAGCTCTCTGCCCTTTACCGCTCCAGCCACGGGCCCAACAAGACTCACTCTCATTTCATCAGTCCATAAAACCTTAGAAAAATCAGTCTTGAGATATTTCTTTGCCCAGTCTTGACGTTTCAGCATGTGTGTCTTGTTCAGTGGTGGTCGTTTTTCAGCCTTTCTTACCTTGGCCATGTCTCTGAGTATTGTACACCTTGTGCTTTTGGGCACTCCAGTGATGTTGCAGCTCTGAAATATGGCAAAACTGGTGGCAAGTGGCATCTTGGCAGCTGTACGCTTGACTTTTCTCAGTTCACGGGCAGTTATTTTGCGCCTTGGTTTTCCACACGCTTCTTGCAACCCTGTTGGCTATTTTGAATGAAACGCTTGATTGTTCGATGATCACGCTTCAGAAGCTTGGCAATTTTAATAGTGCTGCATCCCTCTGCAAGATATCTCACTATTTTTGACTTTTCGGAGCCTGTCAAGTCCTTCTTTTGACCCATTTTGCCAAAGGAAAGGAAGTTGCCTAATAATTATGCACACCTGATATAGGGTGTTGATGTCATTAAACCACACCCCTTCTCATTACTGAGATGCACATCACCTAATATGCTTAATTGGTTGTAGGCTTTCGAGCCTATACAGCTTGGAGTAAGACAACATGCATAAAGAGGATGATGTGGTCAAAATACTCATTTGCCTAATAATTCTGCACACAGTGTACACTTCCACTTGCATGTATTAGACAATCGGAATATCAGATATTTCATGCCATAGCTAACACATTTGTGAATATTCTGAATAAAAAAGGAAAAATGACATAAAAGCAGATCATCATTCATTCGGGAAACACAGCTGCAGGTATGTTGCGTTTCATGCATAATGGGGAATCTTTGGGGATTTTGCGCTCTTCTTCGGTCAGAACCACGGAGAGCGATTGCGGTTAGGTCTATGCACCGAAACTTTTAACAATGCTACAAAATATTTAAAGAGCATCAAGCTATTACTGTATTATGTTTACGCACAGATAATATAACAGTAGGCTATATTAGTCAATATTAGTCAAAAAGTCAGTGATTGGATAACGGTTTTTATTTATTTATTTATTTATTTGTTTTATTTAACATTTTTAATTTAAGGCCCAGCCTCAATTGGTCTGGCCCATCCAAAACTGGAATCTTGGCGCCGTGCCTGGGCCACACTGAGCCGTGCTTAACGCCCACAGACGTGAAGTCCCCCCCCCCCACCCCCCACACACACACAACATAGTTCCCAGGTCCCTGGCAACAGGCCACTGTATTGAGAATGAGAAGTCACGTGCCGATTTGGGTTGATTTGGGAGGGGTCTGAGCCTGTCGTCCCTGATGGAAGGATACGCTATCTGTTGCCAGGGGCAATGCCTTCAGAACTTCACAGAGGCGCGACTAAACATTTCAGAGCGCTTTCATTTTTGCGCATTTATTTTGTCGGCGGAACAGATCGAGACGGATCTACGAATATGAGAAAGAAAAGGAAGAAAGTAAAGCAATGCAAAAACATAAGGCGAAAGAAAGTGGACCTTACAGGAACAAGCTCACATCAAGCGCAAAACAGCGGTGTTTGGAGAAGCTCCCAGGCAGCTCCCTGCAGCGGCACAGAGACCTGAACCATATACCTCAGTGCACACATATGGACATTGGGAATTATATTGTTTACAATGTAAGTCAATTTGCATTCACGCTGTTAATGGCTTAATCTAACCCGGACATTTACATCTCGCAATCACACATTTAACTACCCTAGCTAACCCAGAACTGGTTTGTCCACTTTGCAGCCCCCAACAAAAAAAACCTGGCACAGTATGTGTCATTGGGTTAAAATCAAATTATAACTAAACATACACAGCTTTAGCATACATCAAAACATGTTGGAAACGTTCGTATACATTGAACATCTCGTTACAATCTAGTGTTCAGTCGCAGTTAATTCTAAATGCAATGTAATTACAATACGCTAAAACGCATGTGAATTAACTTACTTTGGCCAGTACACCACTGTTTTCATCACCTGCTGTAAATGGACCCAGCCACAGCAGAAAGCCTCATAACTTTCCAAACACTTGTGGCTTTAAACTATTGCATTGTGTAGTAACTTAAACCAAAAACAATATAATTCCCAATGTCCATGTGTGCATGGAGGTAAATGGTCCAGGTCTCTGTGCCGCTTGAGAGCTTCTCCAAATACCGCTGTTTTGCGCTTGGTGTAACCTAAAAAACGGTATTTCATTGTTCCTATGTTTTCCATATGTATCGTGAGAGGTACTGGAGCAGTTTTTAACGCAGCAGTAACTTCCAGGCATGGTAAAACAGTGCAGAATTGCGAGAACCTCCTCTTAACAACACATTTAAAAAATCCTGTTTCGCCGCCGGTATCATTCGTTGTCGCTTTCATTCTGTTGTACTGCGGAGCTTCTGTCACGAAAACAAATTCCTCGTATGTGTAAACATATCTGTCAATAAAGCTCATTCTGATTAGGATTCCAACATGGCGGAGACCGTGATATCGAGGGAGGGGCTTTGTGCTATGACGACAACTTCTCATTCTCAATACGTTCACTTAAAACATAACCGACTGTGTTTACAAGAATACTCGAAGAGACAATTGTTTTGAGATAATTGTGTGTGTATGTGTTCATTCAGAAGTTACGATACGCGAAAGATGAAGTAATACTTTGTACACGCATTGTCTGAAATGCTGCTCTCAGCTGTGAACAAGTGCGCGCAAGCTCCGAACGCGCGCGAATTGTTTAAAACAAGTGCAAACGATCAACTACAATCCATTTCACTCCTTCAAGCGAATTAACAACTCGAATCAAGTTAAAATTGTTACATCACTATTCAAGATAGCCGTCGGTCAGAGCGGTGACATATTTTGTAGCCTGCCTTTTTACGATTTTACGTGCCCTGCATCTCAGATCTATTTAGTTTGTGAACCATTGGTTTCAACACTGGTTTCGTTCAACAAAATAAATGATTATTTTAAAAGATTAACTCAAAAGAATCATCTGTTCACGAATCGGATCATGAACTTCTAATACCAAGTCAAAGATTATCTATTATTGAACATCTCGAATAAATAAAGACTCCAAGTTCATCTGTAAAGCACATAAAGCTATCGTTTGACTTTATAAACTTATATTTCATGCACGATTCGTGTGGATCTGTTAACTGCATGCAAAGTGTGAGTTCTAGGAGAAGGTTTGTGTCGTGATGAGCATGTACAGCTGCTGCACGCAGGTTTGTTTGTTTAAACGGAGGATCAGTTGCCCTATTGGTTAAAATCCCCAAACTGTATACTTAAATATTAAATTAATAAATGACATCAAAACAGGGGCGGATGCATTATGATGTGGTGGGCTGCTGTGGGCCAGAAAGACCAGGGCCACTTTTTGGTCCCAGTCCACCCCTGGCCAAAGCTGATTTCACAACATTGTTACTACACAGATGCACCAATGCTGCGAGATCCAGTAAGAAGCATCTGTATTATGCACATAAATCTCTGTTATTAACAGCACTTATAAACGTCAGAAACCAGGTCCCGGTTACCCAAAACGTTCTTATCGCTAAGTAGTTCTTTACATATTCCTTAACCTCTCTCTTAAACTTATGGCACGATTCCCGACACGTTCGTACGCTAAGTATATCTTCTGTAAGTCACACTTTCGTAAGGTTGGTCTGGACCATTTGTAAGCTCTCTCTTAGTGTTGTTTGAGCTCAAGACGCTACTGTACAGCAGTCTTTAGAAATCAACGCAGCGCAGTACAAGTCATGCTGACAATGTTGTGGCTCAACAATGATTTTATGTTATGGACATTTTAAGACTCATAATAAAATATGTTCGCAATGGATACAGGCCTATTTATGAAGTTGACTTTATGTTGTATCAGAACTTATATGGTGGTAATTAGCCTAGGCTATTTCGTAATGTAATTAAAGCGTTTAAATTGGCAATCACTTTTGATAATTAAAATCTGGCGAACAATTTGGGTCTAAATGGCTAAGATCTCTAAATGGGTAAGCATGGTGGTGTCCAGTAAGCGACCAACTGTGGCAACGATCCAACGTGTCCTTGTATTGAATCAAAGACGGCGCCGGCCACGGAGCAGTTTAGTCAATGTCAGTTTTTATATTCGGCAAAACTTAAGCCCTTTTGACATATATATTAAAATACATTAAAAAATATATTTAAAAAATTGCCTACCAAGAAAACTCATTATGGAGCTGCCCTAGGCTACTTTCTCAGACCTGCGCTTGCCAGGCTAACCCCTCTTTCACCCCTATTTCACACCGCGAGCGTGAGCGCACAACTACATCGTCACTGCAGCAGCAGACTCTCGCGAGTATTCACACTGGAAGCGTATAAGTACAGCATCACAGCATGGGCTGCAAATCGTGTTCGCAGGCCCGTCGCGACAAGGCAGGCAAACCAAGCAATTGCTTGGGGCCCCGAGCTGGCCTGGGGCCCCAAGACAACGACTGGTTAAGAATAAAATGCAACAACACTGTTTGAGCGCCTCTTTGATTGTCAATGCAGTAACGTGCAATGACACTGTTATCGGGATCCCCCTCAAGGGGGCCCCTCTCAGTAGTCGCGAACAGCAGTCAGCCAACACGTGATATCTGCTACCGGCAAAATACAAAACCTCCTCGGCAGTCACTAAGCGGAATTATGCTACATGAAGCCAGAAGAGAAAGGAAGAGGAGGATAAGAAAAAAAAAAAAAAAAAAAAAAAAACAAGATAGTGGTAAGTGATAAATTACACTGGATATAATAGCTCTACAAATTGTCAGTCTTGTACAAATGGTGTAATTTTGCAGCAGGTAGGCTAGTGAAAAATATGTTTATGTTAGCTAACGTTACCTGCCTGAGGGCAAATGTTGCTTGTAACGAACAGTTAGTGCAGTTTTTTTTTCGAAAGGAAGGAATATGGTTAACACTGTAACATGTTTTTTAAGGGATGAGGAAGACGCAGAACAGAAATCGCGTACTGCAAGGAGTCAGCAGTGTTTTGATTTGAGGGCGAGGGCAAATGTAAACAGAACGTTGTGGCGTGTGTCGATTTTGAATGAATTAATTAAAAATAGGTCATTGCACTTACATCAAATCACGATATGTACTAATATCTGTAAATATTAAGCCGGAAAAGTCTATTTAAATGTGAATCCTGCATGTTCTGCTCGTCTCTTTTAATGAATGGAGCAGAATCGCGACTTCCTTTACACTGAAGCGCACGTGACGCTCGCGGTAATTTCAGCATCTGCTGTCTCACTAAAGACGTGAACACATGAACAACATCTCCAGAACTGCTCTGACAGTCACTTCATGAGCATTTGAGCGTTTGATTTGAATAAATGGTACGTCAACCCGTCAAAATAAAAGTCCTGTTTTAGACAAGTATTTGCCAGAGATGTATTACTATTGTTCAGCAGAACATAGACTACTGCTAAAAAAAATCTCTCTTTTTTTTAGGTTTAATCACACAAAATTTCTTCCATGTTTTATTTTTAATAGTAAATCCCCTTTGTTTACCAAAAAGTTAAGTTTGCTTTATTTTCAATAATTTAAATATAAATTAAATTAATGTTTTGTGTTTAATGTTTAATGTGCATTTTAGAAAATGCTCTATTTAAAACCCCAACGGAATGGCACTTAAATGCACTTAATTCATCTGTCAACTTTATTGTCATTTGTTCACAGTACAATATATAATTATAGCTGATACCCTGCACAGCCCAGAGTTTAAACTGACAAGTGTGTGCTGTAATATTATTGCAAATCACTATTGAATTCCCACCAAACTATTTTTTCAAGCAGTATTTGCACTGTAAACCTTTTTTATTAATATAAAGTGTGGGTGAACTTAAACTGTATGTCTATGCTGTGGTTCCTGTAGGCTTTGCGTGCGTGCAGGGGTCTGGGGGCCAGTGTTGAGTACTCGAGACTCGGACTCGGTCTTGGACTCGGTCTCGAGACCGTATTTTAATGGTCTCGGTCTTGTCATGGACTCGTGTGCATTTTGACTCGGTATTGACTCGGACTCGAACATATCAGGAATTGGACTTATGCCCGAGTCCACTCGAGTCCCAATCAAAATATTTCATGATTATTACTGTATGTTAAAACCCTCTGGAGTCGTTTAACCCAGGATACGCGTTATGAGTCATTTTCTCCTGATAACCCCGAAAAGAACTTAAATTACACTTTCAGTTT
Organism: Carassius auratus; assembly: GCF_003368295.1. Classification (NCBI taxonomy): domain Eukaryota; kingdom Metazoa; phylum Chordata; class Actinopteri; order Cypriniformes; family Cyprinidae; genus Carassius; species Carassius auratus. The sequence goes on along the minus strand of NC_039270.1, from coordinate 21,605,143 downwards.
TAATCGTACAGATAAGAGCAATACATCAATCGTATCTGTAAAGGGTCTTTTTTTTGGATACAGACATAATAACAACAAAACTTTGTGCACTTCTTCATTTACAAACACGTCATTAAAATGAACTGTAACTCAGTGAATACTCAACGAAAAGACATGAGAGAGATATCTATAGAAAGCTTGACATGTCTGCTTTTAAACTAAAAAGTGCCACCGAAAACAAGTATTCTGTGATAAAGTAATCCATATGAAAACAACGCGATGTCTGTTTTTCACGTCTCCCTTCACAACCCATTATATCTAATGTGACCACGCCCCCGCGCTGAACGCGCTAGTCAGATTCAAACTGAAGCGCGCGTTTTGAATACGCACACACAGAAGAAAAAGCAGAGACTGTTCTTAATGTTCTTTTATTTTACTGTTTGCTTCGCGATGAGAGGAATAAGACATAATTCACCCCGAAAAGATGTGATGTGGTTGAGGATTTGAGATTTGGATTTCCTCCGAAAAAAAAGAATGAAGCACTTTATTCAGCAGAGATCATAAACATGAGTAAGTCTCTTTTTATTTATTTATTTATTATACTTGTACTAGTTTTCAAATAACGTGTAAACATTTTACTAGTTAGACTTTTTCCAAATACTTTTTCCAAACAAAATTCCTGACTAAATGTATAATCAAGTGAAAAAGTATGAAGTTTCAATAACAATACACAATACTATACCATTCAAAAGCTTGATGTAAATAATATAAATGTAACAAATAAATGTAACTGTAACAAATGTAACACAATGCTGTTCTTTCAATTTATCCCCCCTAAAAAACCCGAAAAATTATTCTCAGCTCTTTTCAACATTAATAATAATAATAATGATAATAATGATAATAATAATAATGAATGTTTTTTGTAGAAAATATATGATTTTTAAAATAATTTCTTAAGGATTGTGTGACTGGAGTAGTGATGCAAAAAATAGTTTGAAAGTCAGCTTTGTTTCCCTAATAAACTGTTTAACTGCTCCCCCAAGTGGATATTAAATTATGTTGTGAGATAATTAAATATATTCTAAATAAACTACAAACATAAAATTATATAGATTTATTTTGTCCTCACATTCTTTCTTGTAACTCCTCCCTTTCAGTGACACAAGCTGACTGAACGGCTCATTATGCAGCTCATTATGCAGCTCATTATGCAGCTCATTATGCAGCTCATTATGCGGGCCTTTGTCTTTTCAGGTGTAAATCACAATGATATTCATGGTAGTTGATGCCTACTCGCATATGACTTTTACCAACAAAAAGTGTCTTAGAAAATTTAAATAAATATATTGTTTTCTGTGAGTGAGTAAACAAGATGATTTTCACATAATTTAGAAAGAATAATTCTAGGCTACAAGCTCCAGTTCTCAACAGTCCCAGGAACCAATGTTATGTGTGTGTTTTTTTTTTTTTGCCTTATTCAAGTGATTTAACATTTTTAGTTTTTCACTAAGCACGCATAATATTTTTTTTCTCAAAAATACAATCATGTACATACATGCATTTCACATATTATTATAGCCCAGTTTGTGCTGATTACAGTGATATTAGAATTTAGCCAATTAGATATTTATAAGAAACTGAAAAAAGCACAAATGTCAGGGCATGACAAAACTTCTCCAGGCCCCAAAAATAGCCTTAGACTCCAGAGGGTTAATGTTTCTTTAAATTGATGTATGATTGACACATCCAATGACTGGTGATTTTCTTGTGATGTGAGACCATAGACTGTATAAAAACATGGACGTAGTGTCCGTGACGTCACCCATAGACTCCTGAAGTGTGTTTTTGAAGCCTAAAGTGTGTAGAGCGGGCCGTGTTATGTGAAAACGAGCACTTAATACTGACAAGTAACAATTCATTATTCTAATAAAATTACCTTTACACCACATACTATGTTGCCCTTTTACCCTTTATTGTTTCCCCAAAACATTTTACATATTCTTGAAGATTTCTTTAGGTCTTGTCTCAGACCCAATCTCTCTGGTCTCGGTCTTGACTCAGACTCGATCCTTTCTGAACTCGGTCTTGACTCAGACTCGATCCTTTCTGAACTCGGTCTTGACTCGGACTCGACCCTTTCTGAACTCGGTCTTGACTCGGACTCGGACTCGATCTGGACTCGCACTCGAATGAGCTGGTCTCGACTACAACACTGCTGGGGGCCTCTATGTCCATTTTGCTTGGGGCCCCCAAATTCCTTCAAACGGCCCTGCGTGTTCGGCAGACAGTATAACCATTTCAAACAATGGGTATAATTCTTTCAACATTTGTTTTTATAATAATACACCATACTTTCACCCAAAACGATTAATTAAAAAGTTTAAATGGGTAGGCTAAATACATATTTGTTATACTTACTTTTATTTTCTGGCATAATTGTTAAAACACTAGAAATTGTCATTGTTGTTAAAACTCTTGACATGCTAATTCTGTGAGCACGTTTTGTGTTAAATCACATTTATTTTTTCCATCATAAGTGGCTTTCACTTTAATTGAGCGTGAGCAGCACAGCAAAAATAGACCGGACGCCGAAACCCCCGCTGCACTGCTTGACGCTCACGCGCTGCTCCTGGTCCCGGTGTGAATGCACTCATTGATTAACATGGACGCCGAAAAAAATACGCGCTGCTCGCGCGCCTCTCATGCTAGCGGTGTGAAACAGGGGTAAGGGAAACTTCGGGGAACACACTTAGGAACATAAACAACTTTGGTAAGATGTTTATGGGGAACCGGGCCCAGAAGCGTAATGCTGACTGAAACCATGGTTTTGTGGTAGTAGTTGAATGCATTACATCCTTCATTTACGGGTTTGTACAACCTTTTGAGAGAAAATTCTCTCAATGACTTTCAGTGACTTTTAAGTATTTCACACAACTATTTCCAGAACTTTAAAGCTCTAAAATGATCCAGTTTGAATGTTATTTTAATGGGATGAACAAAATATACTTTGTGGTAAACAAACACTTATGTAAAATAAAAAAATGACATCATATCACAATTATATCAGTAGAAAGCAGCAGAGAAGCACTTATTGACTTAATACTCATTAAGTTCTACTTTTTCTCTATATTTTGAAAGCACAAAATCACTATAAAATATAAAATCATTAAAAACAGATATTGTTAGAATTTTACACTTTTTAAAAATGTAATAAAAGTCAAACATTTTTCTTTAATCAGACATAATCACTGAAGTTCGTCAGTTCCGTATGCTAGAAAAATAATGGTACATTTAATAAGAGTGGTATATATAGGCCTATACATTTTCTGTCTATCAATAGTAGATGTAAAAGTAAATTTTGTATGCATCTTAACTCAGGTATACTGCTTTGCTATCAAATGCAACCCGATCTCACGGCAATTCGTAAATTTTTCACAAGGTGGCTTATTCGTACGAATTCGTACGACCACACTCGTACAAATTCATACGATTGTTGCCAAATCGTACGTATTTTAGGAGTTGCACAATTCGTATGAATTTGTATGAATGACCTACACCTAACCCCTCCCCTAAACCTAACCGTTAGACAAATCGTATAAAATCGTACGAGTGAGGTCGTACAAATTCGTACGAATAAGCCACCTCGTAAAATACGTAGCCTACGAATTGGCCGTGAGATAGCGTTGTCAAATTTGTATAAACAATAAACAAACGAAAAATAAGCAAAAAATAAACATGAAATATTATTAGTAACTGCACTTATTAATGCAAAACATTTTTTTTTTCTTGGGATTAAAAGATCTTTATTTTGAATACACCCACACATCATCCCCTGCCCACACATCTGCTCCTGGCGCATCATCTGTAGAACTTGATGGCGCTGGTGCAACTGCTCTTAAATGATTTGAGTCTGGAGCCCTGCTTGGATCGTTTGTGATTCTGATTGTAATCTTTATTGCATTGTCTTGAGCCTTCACTTTGCCAATTATAAGCTATATTGTTAGTAGCTGGATAGCCCACAGTCATTATGCTTCACCATATCGCCCTCTACTGGATGTAGAATGCTCTGCAGTACATTTTGTCATTTCAGAATGTAAAGTTCTACTACTGTAGTTATTTTGCTTAAAGTAACTCAAAAGTAATACAGGAGTCATGTAACACATTACAATTCTGAGACAGTAATATTGTATAGTAAGGAATTACTTTTGTATTACAGTAACAAGTAATCTATATAATGTATTACAGTTTGGAAGTAACTTGCACAATACTGCATGTACTACGCTGAGACTTGTCATAGCACTTGATTTTGATTGCTTTCTATTGTCTTCATTTGTAATTTGCTTTGGATAAACGCATCTTCTAAATAACTAAATGTAATTGCAATGTAAATGTCATTCTGACTGCACTCATTCACTGCAGAGGATCGGTTGGTGAGCAAGTGATAGAAAGTTACATTTTTCCAAATCTGTTCTGATGAAGAAAAAGTGTCCCAAGGGTGAGTAAGTTTTTAGCAAATTTTTAAATTTTTAGTAAATCATTTTTCTGTTTGTTTAATCAAAAGCTCTTGTGGTGTAAGATAAGGGAATGAGTGTGTTTATTTTGTAGCCGATGTGTAATAAGTTCAGCTACAAAGGTATGCAATATTTTAAACATGTATTACATGTTAGATCAATTGTTGGTCATTGCACATGGTTTTGAAAGCCTCCATACTAAAAAAACAAACAAAACAAAAAACAGCGCAGACATGGACATGTGAATGTGGTCTGGATGTGGTATTTGTGAAGACAATGTCAGCAGTTGTGTAGGCATCGGTGAGTCAGAAAAACAAACAGGATGTTTCTGTAAGTCTTCTGAGCATTGTAAATGCAACAGTTCCCACATTTATCTTGTCATCCAAATTAAAAGGTGCATCCAAAAATACAAAAAGACATACAAGTTCTGTTTTTAGATGAGCTACTGTTATTTTATTATATTTTTTAAAGCTATCATATTTTCTATTAGATAAATGGTAGGGCATTTATTAATACATTAAATTAGATTAACATAACACAGATACACAAATAACCTGTATGTATTTGTGTGTTATATAGCTTACAGAACAACATAAGCTTACAAAACAACATATATATTTGTTAATTTAATATATACATTGGTGGAAATTCTTTATAAATACGTGGACTGATTTGTGCTTTTGTGAGGCACATACTATACAGAGGCATGAGTGGTTTTCTGAAATGCGGAGACAAAGTCCCCTCTGTGTGTTTTTAGTGCAATGTAACAGATTCATGTTCTATTTCCATCTGATGTTTACAGTTTCTGGGTTAAATGCATATAAGGAAACAATTTTTTATCTCATAACAAGCAACCAATACGAAGATACATATTGATATTATTAACTATACTATTAATAGCCACTTCATTTTATCAAGTTTAGGTTTGTGTGTTTAATATTTTTACATTGTGTCAAACATAAATGCAAAGCACAGTAACGAGCATCTTTGTACAAACTTGTTAGTTATTATGTTTTATATTATTAGTATCACCACTTCTTTCTGGATTAATTTGATGAATTATTGTGATAATGTGCTTAACTAAACTGAGTCTCTAGAATAAAATCAGACTCTCTCAAGATCACTCACTAAAGTCACTTACGTTCAGTTGGGCTCAAGGGAGTTTACTTTCCTCTGAACCTTTATCTGTACAAAGTCTGCGTCTGTCACAGACACTTGTGACTCATATTTCCATTACATCTGTCGGGTTATGTGGGTTCTGTGTGTGTGTGTGTGTTTGTGAAAAAAGGCTGTCCAGTACTAAATGAATCTGCATTTGTATACCCTTCATGTGATTCAGTTTTGTTTATTTAGTTTCTTTTGAAATTTTATAACCTGCATTTCAATACGGTTACATCATCTAATAACTTATAAATATTTTATCATCTTATAAATATAAACAAATGTATATTGAACATTCTAAAATAGGCTATTTGAAGATGTGATATAAGATTTTGTGATTAGTAAAAAGTTTTAAAAAGTTTATAAAAGTTTAGAACATGTATCACTAGCTTGTAAAAAAGTTAATGTTTTCATTCGCCACTTTCACTTACATTTTACTATGTTTACAAATTCTCTCTGAGCAATTTACTCACATCCGAGCAACATTTTAATTGGTATTTTTATCCTGTAAATAAATCAATAAATATATGAGTGAACATGATTGATACAATCAGAAAATACCATATTAATACAACAGAAAACGCACAGAGCTGTAGTGTAGTGTTGTTGTAAAGTTGGTGTTTTTCTAGTGTACAAAAGATCATCTGCCGCCACCTGCTGATAAATGATGCTACAGACACTTTCGAATTTGATTCAGTTACATTATGTTCCAAAGAAGTAGGTAAAACAAACAAATAAATAAATAATTAAACCGGAAGAAGTTTATTTTACCCTTTATTTCTTCTAGATGTCACCCTCTTAGCAACGGAAAAACTGTTGATAAATTCTGTAGCTGAAAAACACTGTCTTTTACAACATGATGCATTGTTGCAGGTCAGCCCTCAAATCTGGCCCAGATCCACTTTCATGCAGAGTTTAGCTCTAACACTAATCAAACAGACCTGTGCATGTTAATCAATGTCTTCAGGATCAATAGAAAATCACAGTAGGTGAGTTTGATCAGGGCTGGAGCTAAACTCTGCAGCGCATTGGTCCTCCACGAGAGGATTTGAGGATCCCTGTTGTAGATTAAACCAGTGGTTTCCTCCCAACACTTCACATTTAGCATTTTTGGGAGCCTCTACTAATAAGTTGATGACCTGAATCAGGTGTGTTTATTAAGGTGACACTGAAAACTGCAGTGTTGGGGTGCCTCAAGTACCAAGGTTGGGAACCACTGGATTAATGTGTCAGTTCACCCAAAAATTAAAATGTTGTCATTAATCACTTATCCTCATGTCGTTCCGAACCTGTAAATGCTTAGTTTGTCTTCAGAACACAATTTAAGATATTTTAGATGAAAACCTGGACTGGCTTGAGACTGTCCCATAGAGTGCCAAATAAATAACAGTGTCAAGGTCCAGAAAAGGCATGAAAGTTGTCGTCAGAATACTCCATCTGCTATCAGACGTGCAATCTGGGTTATATGAAGCGAAGGGAACGCTTTTTCAAAGGAATTATTGAATAAAGTCGTTATTTTTGTTTTCTTCACTTACAAAAAAAATATATCTAAAGAATTTGCATACTAAAAGATATTTTTTAGAGGTTGAAAAAGACTGGAAAAAACAGGACATTACATAAAAAGGTCAAGAAACTTCCATTGGACCACTTGGTTTGACACCAAAATATTTTATTAATTCAGTACTGTATATCTATTGTTTCTAAATCTAAATCAGGTTCAATTAATCATATTAGGTCTCCAAAGATATTATAGAGAAAATACAAGATGTATATGTTTGTGAACTGCATCATGGTTTGTCTCTGCTGTAGCTCTGCTGGATTCAGTGCAGCAGGATGAAGGAGAGCAGAGAACAGCAGAGGAACAGGAAGCTCTGAGAGACGCTCTGAACACCGTTACCCTCAGAGACGCTCTGAGCACCATTACACAGATTCCCTGAACAACATGAGATGACCTCCACATTGCTAACCGTTGAATGACAGATTTCTTTAGAGATACAGCCTTTTACAACCAATGGCTGGCCTCGGGAGTTCTCTGATGAAAAGACAGAAAACAAAGGTTAATTCAGGCTAAGCTAGCAATTGGTATCATCTGTATCAAATGTTTAAAATTATGATGAGACAAAAATAATGACTTGAAAGTTCTTTTTCCTCCAGATTCTTAGGTGTTACTGTAAAGCAGCCGTCTTCACTTCCTGAACAGCTCAATATGTTTGAGCAGCTCTTCTCATCACAATAGTAACATTTCTTTCCATTACGAACCATAGTTCTGGGATCTACGGGAGGAAATTGTTTTTATTTTTTTTGTACAAAATATAATGGAATAAATCTAATGAAATAGCTATTTTCAATCATAACTGCCAAGCTGCACCCGACGTTTAATTTCCTGATGAAGTAAAATAAGTGTTGACTTATAGAGAAGATATTCATTTGCATAGTAAAGTGCAATACCTGGAGCATATTGGATGTTACACAGGTCTGTGTCACAGCATTTTATGACATTCCTTAGAAAGCCAACATTTTGGGAACCACTACGACAGTCAGCAGAACAGCCTTTAACCCTTGACATAGTAGTAATGCCCTCTAAAAATATCAATGATACAGGAAAGACCAAATTATTTTACTTTTTTTGATGGACAGTTTATTTAATAAATATTTTAAAGAAGCAGTCAGAGTAAAAAAAAAAAAAAAAAGAAAATCTTTTTTTTTTCATTACAAAGATTTTTTTTAATACTAATTGAATTGTTAGCATAACAACCTGAAAGATAAACAAAATCAATAATATATCAATTCTATGAGAAGTTAAATTTCCACTGTTATAATAGCATCTTCATCAGTTATAAAAGTACAATTCAAAACATCCTAAATGGACTTACCAACTTGCTGTACTACTGTGGCACTCATGCACTTATATTTCGTGGGGCATGTGTTAACCTCTTGATCTGAACAAGAAACATCCATAGGACCATTGCGTCTGCTGCACTCATAACAGCTGAGAGAGTGTCCTTTAGTAATAAGAGAGGGAGACAGTGAAAGAGAAACATTGATTATCTATTTATAAATAAATATCAGTCAGTCAAGCTATATGTCTTTTTACCTGCAGGGAAAAGAACGAACAGAAGAAAAACTGAGATCTGTAGATCCATTTTTGATCAGAAGGTGAATGAGATAACTTGCCTGGTGGATCGCCCATTTTATATCTTATCAGAAGGGGAGGGACTTTATGGGAAAAGTAAAAAAAAAATAATGTTAATAACCTTGAAATGAAATAGTCTAGCTTATTCAGTTTGTTATGAATAATGACAAAAAAAATTATCATATCAAATAACATTCTTCCTGTAACATTTTGCAATATATATTTTATTTTAAATTACACCCCAGTTTAACAAATTAATAAAATGTAATCAATGTATTTTACAACTTAATAAAGGCTGTACAAAAATAAATTTGATGATTTTTTTTTTCCTGAACAGGTAGTTCTGTACAATAAGAAAGTCACAGGTGTGAAGCTTCAGTTCAAAACCAACTATTAAAAAAAAGTGAAAAAATTGAAAGATGCAATAGCTGCAAAGGGAGGATCAGCTTCCTTTAAACACTTGTGGTTCTGAATTCATTTACAAAGTAAGTGTTCACCCGAAGCATACGAGTGTTCAGGTGTTCACATGCTTTTGGCCATAATGTGTTATTTTAAACTGACACATATAAATGGCAGTATTATAATTATTTTGTAGTAGCTTCAGAGAGGATAAAGGCATGCATTAAAAAATTTACCAAAATAACAAAATCACCTTGATCACCTTCAGCAAAAGTTAAAATCCTTAACAAGTTATTTGTCTGAACATATGTATGATAATTTCAGGCATTCTCATTAGCTACACAAACCAGAAACATGTTAGATCAAGTGACGTCAGTTAACCTTTAGTCATTGCATGCGATGGTCATTTGATAGCATTGTGAAATACAGTAGGTGTTGTTGTGGCTTTGTTCTATAGTGATAAATAGTGAAAGGGGAAAAAAATCACAAAGCTGTTTATAAACTGAAGGCCTTTATCCCTGTATGATATTCAGTCTATATTTTATAGAACAAACTTTAAACTTGTATTCTTACATTTTATCCTCTAAAAGTGCTCAGAATCACAGAAAAGAAGCATCAGTGTGTGCTGTGTGTCACAGTGCAAATGTGGTCTGGATGTGGTGTGTGTGTGTGTGTGTGTGTGTGTGGTGCGTGTAAGTGGAGTGTGTGAAATGAGTGTCTGTGGTTGTGTGGATATCACTAAAGAGGAAAAAAGGAAAAACAAACATGATAACCAGAATGCTTTTTGTAAGTCTCTTTTTAATTTAGTTTTTTTTATTGTCATATTGTTACAATACTGTTTAAAAATAAGCATACACAATATACAGTTTTGATGCACATTCTAAGATGAACATTTCACAGTGGTAGTGGACATCTGAAAATAAACATTTTATTTTATTTATTTGTTTTGTACTGTGCACTTGCTCTATTTTTCAGTTGTTGCTTACACGGAACAGTATTTACCATACAACACATAAAATAGTATAATTCTGATTATATATTTATTAACATGAATATACTTTTTATTATTTATTTTATATTATATATATATATATATAATATAAAAGATTTATTCAGATAAACACCAGAGTCAGTCAGTGTAATCTAAAGACCATTGCGATGTTAAATTGCGAAGATCTTGAGTTTTCGTTTAAGGGCGTGTCATGGTGGTGCGAATTTCGATGATTTGCCATGAAAAATGAAGTTGCTATAACTCAGACATACAATGTCCAATCTGCACCAAACTTCACATGTTTGATAAGACTCCTGACCTGAACAGATCAACATTCCCAAATTTAGTAATAGTCATAGCGCCACCTGTTGGCAACAGGAAGGGAATGCTTTACGCTGCAATGAACTACTCATAGAAATTTAATAAAATTAACATTTTATTTTGGTCTGTCTAATCTAAAGGCCTTTGTGATAGTGAATTGTGAATATCTTGAGTTTTTGATAAAGGGCGTGTCCTTGGCGTTGTGACAAAATTTGATGTCTCGTCATTGGAATAAAATTTGTAACTCAGGCATAAAATGTCTGATCTTCCCCAAACTTCACATGTTTGATAAGAGTCCTGAACACAGCTGAAGGCCAATATTCCATCGGGTGTGGCAAAATGGCTCGATAGCGCCACCTATACACTTTCAACATAGCGCGCCTCGAGCTCCATTTCACGTACATGTACAAAAAACGGTACACACATGTGACACAACAATATCTACAAAAAAGTCTCTAGGTAAGGAAATCCGAATCCCAGCAGGAAGTTGGTTATTTTGAATTTTCTCTGCAAAATTGGTGTCGTTTTTGCCATTTTCAGGGGTTGTACTTTAACAAACTCCTCCTAGAGATTTATTCAGATAAACACCAAAGTTAGTCAGTGTAATCTAAATACCTTTTCGATGTTAAATTGCGAAGGACTTGAGGTTTCGTTGAAGGGCGTGTCCATGGCGGCCTGACAAATTTTGATGTTTCGCCATGAAAAAGGAGGTTGCTATAACTCCAACATACAATGTCCAATCTGCACCAAACTTCACATGTTTGATAAGACCTGAACAGATCTACATGCCCATATTCAGTTATGGTCATAGCGCCACCTGCTGGCAACAGGAAGTGACATGTTTTACATTGTAACACACTACTCAAAAGCTTTGCAATGTTAAATTATGGAGATCTTGAGTTTTTGTTAAAGGGCGTGTCCATAACGCCATGACAAAATTTGATTTCTCTCCATAGGAAGAGAAGTTGTTGTAACTCAGGCATAAAATGTTCGATATCCCCCAAACTTTACACGTTCGATAAGACTCCTGGCCTGAACACATCTGAAGGCCAATATTCCATTATAATGATAGCGCCACCTGTTGGCAACAGGAAGATTGGCACATATAAATGACTTTGACATATTCCACTTATATTTACGACATTAAATGCATATTTTTTATATATAATTTTTTTTTTTTTTTTTGACAAATTTGTACCCAGACCTGAGCTAAACCTGACAAAATTCTCTTTTGGGCATGTCCTCATTTTATTATGGTATAAAAAATGGTGACTTGGCTAACGAGGGGGTGCATAATCTGGCAGGGGTGCAGAATTCAGCACAATACCAGATAACAACAACAATAAATTAAAATTTGCTTCCTATTAGATTGTTTTTATTAATGTCTGAAATTACCTCAACCCAAAATGTAACCTTGCAATAATGCAAATATACAGAAATAAATAACCGTTGTTCTGACAAAACTTGTGCAATATTGATGTGCGGTTGCCCAGTAGAGCAATCTGGTCGTTTCTGTATCAAGTGTGGAATGTATAAAACATGAATCAAGTCTTGGCTGTATATTTTCTAGCCCTATCCTAGTAATGCCTTGATTGGCTACGCAGACCTGGCAATCCTGTACCGTAAAAAAAATTGTCACCCAAATATATGTGAAACGCCTTCTCTCAATCGTTTCAAACTCTTATTGGTTGATACTCGTGTCAATCATCTCTTCAGCATTGTGATTGGTCAGTACTTGTGCTTGCGTTGTAGATCCAGTGTTGCATCTGAAGTGGCTGTTTCAGCGATAAACTGATATAAAATAGACACATATTGGTAAGATTCAGTCGGGTTAACAGATGATAAATGGTTTAATATTCATAAAACACATCTTGTTTATAATATATGTACTCTAGTTTATTAGTTGTGTCGTGTTCTGGTGCGTTAACTGACTAGCTAACATACTACGTTAGCACAAAGAAGGGTTAGCATGTTAACATAGCAAACACTAATCGGGATTCTCACGTACTGTAATTTATATAATTTAGATTTACACTGATTTTTAATGGACAAATCATACTCCCAGTAAGTGAACAGTGATTTCTCATGTCATTAAGGTAGTTTATTACTAAAACATTAACGTTACCTGATGTGTATAGTTAGGCAGTGGGTTGTTTGACAGATAGCTGTTCACTAGATAAATCTAGAAATATTTCTTACGAAGTAAAGGTTATGGCTTTATGTATTTACATTAATAGAAGGGTGGTTGTTGTTGTTTTTTTTTTTTGTAACTTCAGTCATTAATCTAGATTTCCTCTCCAGAGTGGATGAGGGCTAATTTTAATTTCTAATTATAATTTTCTGATGAGGATATTTTGAACTAGATTTTTTTTACCTAATATACCTAGGTATTATAATGTTGTGACATTGTATTTATCGTTTATATTTTGAGAAATTCAATTAATATTGTTAACTACTTGAACTATGTGATGTGTTACCTTTCATCACCTTGTATTTGAGTCTTGTTTAGTGGTTTGTATAATGGAAAGCTGTCTGTGCTGTCTGCTCATCTAAAAACTGCTGATTTTGATGTTTCTTGATGTTCTCAGCGTGTTGGTTGTATGTTTTCTGTGTGTCTTTCACATGTATCTCAGTGCGACATCATGACGACACTTGATGATAAGATCCTTGGGGAGAAGCTGCAGTATTACTACAGCAGCAGTGAGGATGAAGAGAGCGATCATGAGGAAGAGGAGAACGCATCCAAAAGCATCCGAGACCAGGAGGTGCTGGATGTGGAACTGGACTACAGCGCAGATGGCAGTTCGGTCAACACTGGTACGGTTAAATGGCAATTATGAAAACAAAATTTGTACTTCTATCTCTCACAGACTCTGATTAAAAGATCCTGCATCCACGTTCATCAACCACACATCCGTGAAACTGTATGTGTTTCTCCCACAGGGCCGAAGGGAGTGATCAATGACTGGCGTAAATACAAACAGCTGGAGAACGAGCAGCGCGTGGAGCAGCAGAAAGAGATGGAGCGACTTATCAAGAAACTCAGCATGACCTGCAAGTCACATCTAGAGGAAGAAGCCGACAGACAGAAACAGAAGGAGCTGCAGGATAAGATCGCAGGGAAAGTGAGAAGCACTCTATACACAAATTATCATACTGAATGGCACCGAATATCACAATATGATTGTCTATTTTATTATCATTATTTTTTTAATTTGTAATATTTTTCAATGTTAATATTTTTTTGTTAATATATATTTTATTTTAAATTTTTTACTTGTTTTAGTGCTTAAAAAAAAAAATATATATATATATATATATATATATATATATATATATATTGTTGACTGAAGTACATAAAATGTTTTAAATAGTTCAAATTAATTTGAATAACCTTAATTATTTATATCAAATGGACATTACGTCTCATGTTTAAAAATAAAAACAAAATAGTAAAAATATAAGCAAATTGTACTACCTTTTTTTATATTCATTGCACTTTGCCCTCCTCATTCCGAATATCATCAACAAAATTTAATTCTCCTTTTTTCTTGTATTTTACTTCAGATGAACCTCCGTGTGGATGATGAAGAAGAGGAGGAGGATGATGATGATGATGAAGCCTTCCTCCAGCAGTATCGGCTGCAGCGCATGGAGGAGATGCGGCGGCAGGTGTGTGGAGGGCGGCGCTTCGAAAAGTTGATTGACATCTCATCGGGGGAGGAGTTCCTGCGTGCCGTAGACGAGGAGGGCAAGAACACTCTGGTGCTGGTCCACATCTACGAGCCAGAGGTGCCTGCCTGCCAGGCCATGGATGGAAGTCTGCTCTGCCTCGCACTGCAGTACCCAATGGTAACAATGATGAAGAAATGTTTTCATTATAGGGCTTTAAAGGAATAGTTCAGCAAAAAATTTACTCACCGGCAGGGCATTCCGGATGTAGATGTATTTGTTTATTCATCTGAACTGATTAGGAGACATTTACATGATTTGCTCACCAGTGGATCCTCTGCAGTGAATGGGTGCCGTCAGAATGAGAGTCCAAACAGATAATAAAAACATCACAGTAATCCACACAACTCCAGTCTTGTGAAGTGAAAAGCTGCATTTATAAGAAACAAATCCCTTAAGATATTTTGACTTCAAGTCGTTGCTTCTGGTCCTTTGTCCATAATAAGATGTCCTGCGTTGAAAAAGTCCACCTCCTGTGTATTTAGAATTGTTTTGGCTTGTAAGTTGTGCTTGATCTATGCAGATTTCTCTCCTGATTCAGACAGTACAACTGTTATTATGGATAAAGGATTCATATTTTTGTTGGAAGTAATGGTTTCAAGTTAAAAATGTCCTGATGGATTTGTTTCTTACAAACACGCAGCTTTTAACTTCACAAGACTGGACTGGAGTGGTGTGTATTACTTGAGCCCTTTTCACACTGCCATTCCGGCAAATACAGGGGTAAAGTGTTCCTGCAATTGTTCCCCGGGTCGCTAGATTTGGCACTTTCACACTGCCAGTGATGACCCGGTATATGTGCGTGCTTTCACACACAACCCTTGAAGATCCCGTAACGACACGTGACATCAGCGCGTGACGTGTAATGTACGAGTCGACAACGCTTGGCACGTTATACTTTAACTGAAGCAAGCAAACGATCTTGGCGTCAGCGCGGAAAGTGAGGAACTAACTGATCTCTGCTTCATTACAGTTTGCACATATGCTTTCGTCGCGAATGTTGATCTTCCTTCAAAACAGCCGGTAAAAGAGTCGCGCGATAACGCGCGTCATCACTTCGATACGGAATTAGATCTGGCTTTTGTTCACACAGCGCTCGTTCCAGATCGATTACCGCAATGTTACTAGGTCCCCGACCCGGGTTAGATTCGGTAATCAATCCTGGGACGTGGTTGCTTTCACACAGAAGGCGACCAGGCAATGTTACGGGAATATTGCGGGTCCGACGTGCAGTGTGAAAGGGGCTTTGTGGTTTATTGTGATGTTTTTATCAGCTGTTTGGACTCCCATTCTGGCGGCACCCATTCACTGCAGAGGATCCATTGCTGAGCAAGTGATAAAATGCTACATTTCTCCAAATCTGGCGAAGAAATAAACTCCTCTACATCTCGGATGGCCAGAGTAAATTTGTTGAAATTTAAAATTTTGGGGTAAGGTGTTCTTTTAGTTTGTATTATGTTGAGATTTCTTACTTCTTTGTTTCTCTCCATGACCTGCAGGTGAAGTTCTGTCGAGTCCAGGGCTCTGCGGTCGGCACCAGCGCTCTTTTCCGCAGTTCAGCTTTGCCGGCCCTGCTGCTGTACCGTGGCGGTGATCTGGTGGGGAATCTGGTGCGTGTGTCCGATCAGCTCGGAGATGATTTTTACGCCACAGACGTCGAAGCCCTGCTGCAGGAATATGGGCTTCTTCCCGAGAAATACACACAGTCAAACAAACACTCATCTATTCGCAATGCCGCTGTCACTCACCCTAACGATTCTGACAGCGACCTGGATATAGACTGAATGTGTGATGTCTGTATACATACATGCACACCAAAATATACACTCTTGTATACTTCCACATAGTGATTCAGACCCAATACAGTGACCAAAAGCAAACAATGGCTGCAGCTAAGTAAAATGTGAGATACACTACTGTAAACTCTGGATTTAGGCATTTCACAGATCATGATTACTGGAACAATACAGTAGATATCATTAGATGTGTTTATATGTGTGTCTTATTTCTGACACTTTCGGAATCGGGAGTGTTTCTTTATGCAAAAAAAATGCAAAACCCTTCAGAGAATCCTGCATCGATGTTTCACTATTTATTATAGTTTTAGATGTATGTGTTTGTTTATTTGTGTGTTCTGGACATATTAGTTTGCTTTAGCCTCTGTTAGTTTTATACATTTTGTAAACATATCCATCAAGACAATTGCATAAAATAAAAGCATGATTGTAAATAGACCCTTGTCTTGTTTACTTTCTCTGCATGTTAAGGAAAAAAATTGGTTTACCACTTATTTTTTTATTTGCCAATGCTTACATTTCTGGTCGCTTTCTTGTGTTTTAGTTAGTGTAATGTATATATTTAACAGGCTACTAGTGTTGCAGTACTTTTTTTTTTCTAATTCATGTTGAGTTAACCACATTTCTGACTTATTTTATTCATATATAATGTAGAATATAAAATAATGAGAAAATATGCATAGTAATACATAAAACAAATATTTTAATACAAGCAAATTCATACAAGTATAGAAAAAAAAACATAATTAAATTTTAAATAAACTTAAAATGCATAATTTAATAGATTTCATAGAGGAATAACATTTCCCAATATAACCAATCATTAATCCAGTATATTAAAACCATATTTCTTAAGTAGAATATATAAATATAATGTTATGTTTTTATTTACTTTGATAATGTAATCTAAAAATATTTAGAAAGTATTTTGAGAAACTGTATGGAAAAAATCTGCTCTATTGATAGTATGGTATTTATTTTAGAGAAATATGTCGAATTAGTTTCAAATCTGAGAATAAACCGTGGACCGCTTCTCGCATGTTTATGTGCAAAACATTGAGTAAATTAATTACACTCCTAAATCAACAGAGGGCGCCACTAAGCTGTAAGTCAGTCAGGCCAGCATTTGATTTTAAAACAATGCTGTGAACGTACAATTAATACAGTAATTATGTTACTATTATATTTTAAAGAAAATTACAGCTCACACTGAGTAAATTGTGGTGTTTATGTAATATTTTATGTGTGTGTTTTTTTTTGTCGTTTATGGGGAGGAGCCAAACTGGAAATATCCATGACGTCACATGTACACGTCTCCAAGCAGGACGCGTTCGGCCAAGATGGCGGACAAGTGTCAGCCGCGGTGTCCTGCACTTTTCTGAGAAACTCCAGCTGTTCTCGTATCGAGTTTTGTTTGTATCTGGGCATCTCGACTGGAAGATAACGGGTAAGAGATCCCTTATGGACCAGTATGTTTGGCGCCGGACAATTCAGTGATTTGAAGGATTAACTGTAGTTTTTTAGCATGCTAACGGCTAGTGGCCCAGTCAGCTGTCACCTGTGATTGCTCGCATCCTCTATTTACATTTCTTATGTTGATTTTTTTTTAGTTTCTTCTCGTGATCCTTCTAAATTGTACCGTCGAGGTCTGTAGTTACATTTCAGGCTTAATCGATTAGTTACGTTGTGGTTTAACTACTCCTTTCTGTCTTTTTCCTGATTGATTTGCACTGCTTTAAGTTTATTTAGTGTGTATGTTTTGTTTTTACAGTTTTTCCACTAAGCATCATGATCCACATTTATAGTATTCCATTATTTTTGTGTGTTTTCAATACATCGGTGCAAAACCTCTTTTAAGTACAATTGCTGATGTAATTATAGAGACAGGAATTAAAGACCAGGATGTGACATCAGTGGGTTAAATCCAGTGAGGGGCGCTATACGTGTCCGTCTTTAAGCCGGATGTAATGCAATATATTGCAACATTCTTTCTATATATGCATCTTGTGTGTTTGTGTGTGTGTGTATATTTATTTATTTATTTAAAAAAAGTTTAATATAATGCTTTTAGCCACAGATGAGAGTGTTATAGGTCATGAAAATCTTAGCAGACACAAAACATCTTGTAATGTTACATGACCAAGAAAAGTAGCCCACTGTATGGTAACACAATTAGACTATTATATGGCACCTCAACTGAATTATCAGCCCTTGGGCTCCAGAAATTCAATTATATCCTTTCTATCTGTTCGCAGTATTGTTTACAATCTGTTCAAATGCAGTGTTATATCTGTGTGTTTTGTGATCCATAATGGCTAAAAGTGTAAACCGAAACAAGATCACTGTGGATGTGGAGCATCTGTTTGAACAGCTTCTGATTATTGATTGTTTGTATTTCCCTCAATTTAGATCAAGACTGAAATGAAACCCATTAAAGTATAAGAAATATAGGTGACCAACATAATGTTAAAAACTACCATATATATTCAAGCTTCTTTAAAGTTACTACCCTTTGACTATGTTACAGCTCTGCAAAGAGCTTTCTAAAAAATAATGATAAGTGCAGTTATACCGCCATTCGAAAGTTTGGGGCATTTCATTGATATAATAATAATAATAAAAAAAACAGTAGTAATTTAAAATATGATTAAAATATGTAATTATTTTTCATTTGATTATTTTTTCAAATGTAATTTATTCCAGTAATGGCAAGGCTGAATTTTCAGCATCATTACTCCAGTCTTTATTGTCACATGATCCTTAAAAATCTTTCTAAAATATGCTGATTTGATGCATATTATTATCAATGTTGAAATCAGTTCGCTGGCAATATTCTTCTTATTATTATTTTTTAAACCATGATACTTTATTTGATGAAGAGAAGGTTCAAAAGACCAGCATTTATTTGATGTAGAATTTTTATTTGAATATTATAAATGGCTTCGCCATCACATCCTTGCAGAATTAGTAATCAATTGTTTTAATATTTCAAAAAATAATCTTACTGACACCAAACATTCAAGCATTTAAGTTGAATATTGTAAATCCAAATGGTTTTAAACATTATAGGAAATATTATATTCTGTCAAATGTGTCCAAATGTTTGACCAGCGCTGTATTTGTTAAGTCAATTCACCTTTATTTATATAGCGCTTCAAACAATAAAGATTGTGTGAAAGCAGCTGAACACCATTAATTAGGAAAACAGTGTGTCAATAATGCAAAATGACAGTTAAAGGCAGTTCACCATTTCATCATTCAGCTCAGTTCAGTTTAAACAGTATCTGTGCAATCATTTGCAGTCAAGTCAACGATATTGCTGTCAACTATGCATGCCAGAGGCAACAGCGGCAAGGAACCAAAACTCCCATCGGTGACAGAATGGAAAGAAAACCTTGGTAAAAACCAGGCTCAGTCAGGGATCAGTTCTCCTCTGACCAGACGAAACCAGCAGTTCAATTCCAGACTGCAGCAAAATTTGTCAAAGTGGTGTTATTTTAGTTGCAGTTGGTGTGACTGTGAACATTGTTGTTTAATGATAAACAGTGTATTTTCATAGTCAGAATCTGATTATGTCCCCTGTGTTGTAGATTAAACTGTAGAGGTGAGGCCCCCTGCTTTAAAATAATGTCTGACAGGTTTCAAAGTTCAGTGTAACTTAATGCACATTTCTAACACCCAGCCCACAGTGTGCCTAATATCAAGTTTCTGATCGTGGTGACTGTTTATATGCCATCACAGTGGAATACTGCAGGCTTCACACCTGCTCATCATAAAGCTTATGAATCTCTGATGGTGTTGTAATGTTTGTTCAATGATAGAAACTTGATCAAAATTGATGTTAATTTCACAAATTATAAGCTTTTATAAAACAGCTGCATGTCTTGTTCATGAATTGGTGAGACACTCTGTTTGCAACCCTCTACGGACACCTTGGCAAAAGAATCGCCATTGGTTAGTAAATGTTTTAGTTTACTCGCCAGTCTAAAATTAAATATTTGATATACTATTTTTTTTACTATTTTACATATATATGAAGATTTGAAGTGATTTACTCTCATTTTAGAGGGTTGTTTTGTGCCTACTTTTAGAGGTGCCACATTGCCCCTTTGTTGACATTCTCAGCAAATTGTTTAAAGCAGAATAGTCATTGTTATTTTAGCTGAGCAGCTATTAGCAGTATTAATTGAACTTTAGATATATGTAAACATAATGCATGTTGATAAGATGGTAAAACCAAAAAAATATACTTAAACCATACTTATGGTAAAACCATACAATCTTTGCACCAATATATGACACAAAACTGTGTTTTTCAACTATAGGGAGATCTCCAGTAAGTGTAAAAACTTTGGAGACCTGTGAGTGTAAACGATGCAGCCCCCTCCTCGGACAGGTCCTCCTGGGGCTAGTGGTCCCCCGCCTCCCTTCGGTGGACCCAATGCCTTCAGAAGAACCAGACCTCACAAGCATGGGCCTGCAGCTGCTATGACACTGGCTGCCCCACCCACACAGCCAGTGACTGATCCATTTGCCTTTGGAAGACAAAGTTTTTCACCCATGGCAGGGGGCAGCCAAACTCCTCTCACAAACAGCAACCCACTTCCTATGCAAGGTCCTCCCCTGCCCGGGTTTAACCCGATGATACCACCACAAGGGCCAACACCAGGAGCAGCGCAGGCAGCCTCTCCTGGCCCACCATCAAGAATTTTTACACCACAGCCTGTTCCCCCAGGGCCCGCACCAAGCTCTAACCCTCGGCATGCAGAACCAGGATACTTGAATTCCCAAGAACCAATGGCCTACATAGCACAATTACCTAACCCTGCTCCTTCCTTCAGCTCTAGTTCATCACATCCACCCTCCACTGTCTCAACACCTCCAGTTCAATCCCAGACTCCTTTTCAATCGCAGCCAACACCTCCCCCACCTTCTCACTGGGTGCCTGACCACAGAAGCCGCCCACCTTCTGTTCAGAACTACTTTCAGCCAACTAGTGATCTCCCATCTCAGCCTTTTCAAGCTCAAGCCCCACCTCCTTTGCCCTCTTTCCACACAGCCCGACCAGTGACGCAATCTCAGAATCAAGGTCTGTCAGATCAACAAAATGTGGCTGGGCCTGCTGCAACTCAGCAACAGAACTCCCACTTCCCGGCTCAGAATTATTTCAGTCAGTCAGGTGGAACCTCAGAGCCATGGTTCAATCAAAACCCACAGGATCCGTCTCAGCGTGCCTGTCCTGTCTCCTACTCTGAAGTTCCCAGTGATTCCGGAACTCTATCAATGTTTTTTCGGGGCAATGATGTTGAAAATGAAGAAACTCTGTCAAGTGAGGGACGTGTAAATGGGATTCAACACCCTTTCCCTTCGACGAATGAGTTCTCTGGTCCATATTTGAATGACACTGGTAACATTCGAGCTGGGGCAGGACCATGTGATTCTGTGGAGAATCAGGAATTTGTTCCAAACCAGGAAGTACTCCCTAGTGAGCCTCCTACAGGCCATTCCTTTGAGGGGGTGCCTAATTTGGAGACACCTGACACTGGTCCACGTCTTGCTCGCTCTTCAAGTGTTTCATCCAGCTACAGTAATGTCAGTCACAGCAGTGGACATGGTCCTCACAGTGGTAGTCACATGCCTCGGCGACAGCAAGGTGTTGTGGGAACATTTATCCAACAGGAAAGTCCCCGCCCACCAGATCACCCTCCTTTGCATCCTTCCACTGGTGGATACTTTGAACAGATAGACTCCAACCCAGCTGCAGAGGCAAGTCCAACTTTCCCAACTCCTAGCCCACCTAAACCAGTTGGTGTGTTCCAAGCGAGTGCAAATTCTTCCTTTGAGCCTGTCCGCTCACATGGTGTAGGAGTTCGACCTGCTGAGGTTGATCGTGCACGTGTGGTCATGGAAAAGGGTGGTCGTGACATGCAGCCTGGCAACCTAGAACAACCCCCAGACAACTTGGAGACCATTTACTTACCGCAACGCCGACCGCCATCTCGAGCTCAAGCAGCTCGACGCCCAATTGAGAGTCCCGCTACTACACTCTGGGCTCAAAATGACACTGCCAGCCTTGGTGTTAACATACTGTTAGCCCCTGCAGCGCCCTCTCTGTCTGCAACATTTGTTCCAGAACATCCCTCTGAAGTCATTCAGCCACCGGAAGATGGTCCTCTTGATTTGCATCCAACAAAGCCAGATCCACAGCCTCCCTCTGAAAACCTAGAAATTCCCCCAGACTCCACACCTCAGGCAAGTTTGGGATATGCCTCTTTGCTGGTGACGTCGCCTCCCGTTGAGGCCCTGAACCAGCCTTTGTTGATTGCACCACCTTCAAGTTTGGTGTCCTCTCAAAACCTCTCACAACCCTCTAATCAGACAAGTCCTCGACAGACAGCAACACCTGTGCACCCACCACCTCAGTCTTCTGAGACCAATCAAATGCCTCAGGATTCTCCTCCAACAAATCAGCCACAGCCTCTTTTCTCTCAGACGCTAATAAACTTTGACACTACTTCCACTCAAGGTATCTTGAATCTAGCACGAGAGACAAAAGATGTTCAGCCCACTGTTCAAGAACCCCGACCCGTTCTCTCAAGGGCTCAGTCTATTAGAAATGATAGCCAATATCTTCCACCTTCTGTTTCTCAAGCTCAGACTTCTGCCCCTGCCACCACTCACAATGAATCTTCGAAATACGAGCTGCTTGATTTTTCTATGCATCAACCACAAGTAACAGTCCCAGCTGTCTCTCAGTCTGCCCATCCTGCTAGCTTGGTGAATAACACACAGGGCTTTTACCTGCAGGTCACCAAAGATGCACAGCAGGGTGGGCAGTCAGACAGTGAGGCTCTGCCTCTTCAGCAGATCTCTAACCCCTCACGGCCCTCCAGCAACCATCCCAACAATGATCCCACTCGCACCTCCCACCCTGCCCATCCACCTCCATCTCAACACCAGCCTCCTCCACAAGCCCCTCCAACTCAACCTGGTGCCCCTCCTGGTTCTGGATCTGCCCCACCTTCTTATCCACCCCAGTCTGCAAACTCTGCCCCCCAGCCACTTCAAGAACCCCAAAGACCTCCTTCATCTCTAGGTGGTCAGTCAGGGTATGGTGCTCCTCCTGTCATGCCACCTGGTCCGGTTTATTCAGGGTATTACCCAGGACCCTACCCTGTGAACCAGAATGGAAGACCGCCTTATCCACCCCAGTACGCTGTGGATGCCAGATCTCAAAGTTACCATCAGGTGCAGTTATATAATGATCTAGTGTGTTTCCACCTAACAAAGCTTCTAAATGCTAGACTGAAAACATGACTTAGTATAATATTCATATTTTTCTGTATGTTTACATTTTGTAGGAGGATCCTCGATACGGCTGGTATGATGTTCAGCTTCCCAGCAGCCAGAATTTTGACCGTCAACCAGAGAGGTCGAGTTCTAGAACCAGTCAATACTCAGACAGACCCAATTCCAGGTCAGGTCACCCACCCTCTTTCTGACACTTTGAGCCTGTTTTCACACTTGGTATATAATGCTTGGTAGCAATTAGAGTTTCTAATCCTGATTCTGTTTATGTTGCACATTTGTGTCCAAACCATAGTAGGCTTGCATTCCATAACTTTCTAGAAGCAGCTGTTTATATTTATTTATTTACATTTATGCATTTAGCCAATGCTTTTACCCAAAGCGACTTACATGACTTGCTAGATATATATTCTGTAATTTTTTTATTTATTTACATTTTTGCATTTAGCAGACGCTTTTAGCCAAAGCAACTTACGGTGCATTCAGGATATACAGTTTTCATATATATTATCCATATTTAAGAAATTTGAAATCATTTGACAGTGGATTAAAAAATAAATGTGTAAAATAAACATACGTATACTTTTAGATGACAAAGTATTTTTCACAAATAAATAAATATTTTTTTTAAATTTAATTAGAAAAGGAATTAACCACTGTAACCATTAGGACAATCACACAAACGTCCTATTCTGGGAAGTTTGTGTGCATTGGGAATCATATTATTCCAATAAAGTCAAGGTAACACTCAATTTACAAACAACACAGTGAAAATGACATAAATTGAACGGTGGACGATTGCATAACACGCAGCATAATTTGAAATGACGTAAAGTTTAAAACATTCAATTTAAGACGGGCTGACCGTCACACAGAGAACAAGCAATCAAGCCGGATAAAAATGCAAACTTCACAAGATTGATTCTGGATTCGACTCAGTTTGTAAGGTTTGTGAAATTAAATATTTATTAGCCATTCAAAGATTTGTTTAAATGAAATAAATGCGTATTTTCTTAATGCTGATGGCAAACGAGGAAGTATAATGTTTGCCTTTGTATTACTAATATTATAAAAGCAATCGTTATAATACTTTTTCTATACATGAATTCCATTGTTTAACCATTCTTTCTTATTATTACACTTCTATTCATATTAGACAGAACTGTTAACAATGACAGTAAACAAGAGAGAGAGTGTAAGCACTGTTTAAACTCAGGCGCTGCCTTTCTCAGCTCCATGAAAATAAGTCCCTTCTCGAACACATCGGCCGAGCAGAAAAACTTATCGCCCGATACCGATATTTGAAAAAAATGCCAAATATCAGACCACTATTTTAAACCATAATTTAACAAGCACAATATGGTTCCTGAAGGCAGCACCTGTAGACCAATGTTTCAGCCAGACCCAGAATCTGATGTAAGTCTTTGGCTCCAAAAGCCCTAGTTTAAAAGCATGCTTAGATTGAGCTTTTTGTACTTTTGTTTTTAACTTTTTTCATTTTTAATCTTAGACAGGGGAATCATGAAGATCTTTCTAGATCCAGCCGTAGTGCCTATGATGACTACTATGCAAACTACTATAAGAGACAGTTTGATGCCTATGGAGGTAAAGACAGCAATTCAGACACTTTTTCGCAGTGTACCCAAGGGTTAAATTTGTTATCGGTTTTGTGCTTATGAGTGTGTGTATTCAGATAGGAGCAGTTGGTATGATCCAAATGCTGCTTATGATCCACGCTACAGAGCCTACTATGATCCAGCATATGGCTGGTACTATGGAGATGCCTACTACAACCAACCATATCTAAACAGGTACACACATACACTTGTGCAGTCAGTATTTCTGTACATGCTGACACCTCTGTAACTGAGTTTTCATGATAATGGTATCTAGCAGAAGAGAGGACTATGATGTTCCATGGCGGTATTACCCTTGGTATGACTCTAGCTTTGATGAGTGCCGCGGACGTGACCGAAACGCTGATGATTTTGACCGCCGTTCGATTCACAGTGAACAGTCAGCACACAGTGTGCGTTCATCACACAGTCGGCGCAGTAGCTTCAGCTCCCGGTCACAACAGGTCTGTGTGTGCTTTAGATCTTATTGTGTCGGAGTATGTGTCTGTGCAATGTTTATGACTAATTTCTTCTTTGTACAGAGTCAAGTGTATAGAAGTCAACCAGATTTGGTCAGTGCAGCCTATGATGCCACTGGGACTACTCTTCCAGTGGATTACACCTACAGCCAGTATCCTAACCCTTCAGATACTGTAGATTACAGTCAGATTCCTTACTCTTCAGACAACACCTGGACCGCACCAGAGCAGCGTAAGTATCACACACAAAGTACAATGTCTACCATAATGTGTTGCATTTAATGTTGGGATTTATATAATTATTTATTTATTATTATTATTATTATTTTTTTTTCTTCTGGAAAACCTTACATCTTGTCTACACTGGATGTGTAGCTGGATGTTCACGCTACAAAATACTACTGAACCACTTATCTATAATACAGATTCATATATAGATCAGTCAATAAAATTCAATATAATCTGTGATGCTGTCTACATTGGATGCGACATGACAAAACCCCCAAAACATAAACTGATGCCAAATTCTATTTATGACAATGTGACAAATTTAAAATGATTCTTAATTGTTGCTTTGTTGCGTCCAGTGTAAACAGTCTTTAGCTGATGCAGCACCACACAACAACTGTTGCGTCTGGTGTAGACACGGTCTGCAGCTGTTCACCATTCCAGTCCTCGTGTCCCCTGCTCTGCACATATTGTATGTTTCTTTTATCACTTCAGACTTTGTTATATTAGAAGGTAAGTGCCCTGCGAAGTGGACATCACAGTGTATTGCGTCATGATTTCAGTGCGAAGCAAACTTTATGTTCCATTCAAAGTGCTTTGAAGTTTGTGAGACGTGAATTTAAATTATATTTATTTGCAGAGGTATATGATGTCACACTTGTCCGTGTGTGGAGATGTTGTGCAGCGCATTTACAAAAAATCGTAAACCGGAATCGATCAAGAAAATTGCATTTGGTGCATCTCTAAATTCAGTTTAGAGATTTTTTTTTCTGGTTTTAGTTAACAGTAATAACCCTGGCTTGACATAAGTGTTTCCCAGCATTCGCTCTAGCATTAAAACACTTAAAGCATCAAGTTTACACTTAATGCACATGCATTAATTAAAGCTTCCTGATTTTTTTTAACGGGAAGTAAAATGGTCATGAACCATTTTTCTCTGTCTTTCTTTCATTTTTTTTTTTTTCTCAGCTCCTCCAAGGCCGTTGACCCCGGAGAAGTATTCTGTTCCTCATCGCTGTGCTCGGTTTGGTCCTGCTGGTCAGCTGATCCTTGTCCAACCCAACCTGCCCTCTGCTGGTCAGCCTACACTTGTAGAAATCCACAGTATGGAGGTAACAATTTAATCCAAATATCCTGATTTATAAATCAATTGCGAGTCATCACTGATATCTATAGAATTAAAAAAAAAAAATTTCCTAGTTCAAATCTAAAATCAGCTTGTTTATCAAAGGTTCCTAGTTAATTACCTACATTGTAATTAAAAAAAAAAAAGTATTAGCCTTAAAAAAAACTGATTGAGATACCTTGCAAGTAGATGTATGTTTGTTTAACTTTGTCCTTGATCCACGACATTGCAGTTTTGTCATATTTTATTATTGTTATTAGCATCTGATATCTTGGCTGTGATGTTATTCCAGACGATACTGCAGGATTCTCCAGAGCAGTCAGAAATGCGTTCGTTCCCTGGCCCGCTCCTCAAGTAAGAGTCATCCTTTAGGCATACACATGTATACTCTGGCAGTGTTAGAGCCACGTACACAGTCAAACAATCCAGTCATCATCTTTGTGTGCATGTCCACAGAGAAGAGACTCATAAGGTGGATGTCATAAAGTTTGCTCAGAACAAAGCCCAAGAGTGTTTGCGAAATGATGACCTCATCGACAAAGACTCCGCCTACCTCATCTGGGAGTTCATTGTGCTGCTGTGCCGCCAAAATGGGGTGAGTGTTTGTGCAGCCATAACATTAGCTAATCATGTTAGGTTGCTTGTTTGATACCAATTAGTTCAAGCATAATGAATAGTTTTTTGTCTTTGTTTTAGACGGTAGTGGGCACAGACATCGCTGACCTGTTGCTAAAGGAGCTTCGCTCTGCCTGGTTGCCGGGAAAATCACCCAATGAGGCTAATCTCATCGACTTCAATAATGAAGCAATAGAGCATGCCGAGGAGGAAGAGGCGGGGCCAATATCCCTTCTGTCAGACACTTTCATGGGGGTGCCAGAGAATGTTGGCAAAGAGACAGAGCGTTTCAGAGAACTTCTACTATTCGGCCGCAAGAAGGCAAGATAAACTGAATGATTTTTTTCTCCCCATTCAGCCATACAGATTTTTTTTTGGTTTTGCTGTTCCTTAGCTGATCACATGCCTGCATATTATTTTATATGAAGGTAAATTGTGTCTTTTTCTGACCGACAAAACCATAGTGGAAAGACAGTTTTGTGTATGTTTGTTAGGACGCCCTGGAGGCTGCTATGAAGAATGGCCTGTGGGGTCACGCGCTGTTATTGGCCAGTAAGATGGACAACAGAACACACGCCCGTGTCATGACCAGGTAAACCACATCTACTTAAAATGACCTAGGGCTGTGTGCTTTCACAGCAACAAACAGGGCTAAATTGTGTTCATATTTGTCCTTTTCAGATTTGCCAACAGCCTGCCTATTAACGACCCTCTTCAGACGGTGTACCAGCTCATGTCAGGACGAATGCCGGCTGCTGCTACTGTACGAGAGAGTCTGTGTGTGTTGGATGTATAAATATAGTCATTTATACAATACTTCTTCATATAAAACTTCTGTTTCTCCAATAGTGTTGCGGAGATGAGAAATGGGGCGATTGGCGACCTCACCTGGCCATGGTGCTGTCCAACCTCACACACACTCTGGATCTTGACACGCGCACAATTTCCACCATGGGGGACACTTTAGGTACATAAATGTAGATTCAAAGCATACACGCATATTGTAGATGCAGCATTGGATCTGTAAGACTGTTCTGTGTTTCACAGCATCTAAAGGTCTAGTGGATGCAGCCCATTTCTGTTACCTGATGGCTCAAGTGGGTTTCGGTGTGTACACCAAGAAAAGCACCAAGATGGTCCTTATCGGCTCCAATCACAGGTGCGTAATAACACATGCATATATGTATGCACACAACTGTACACATCAGGGACCAAAAATGTGCAAATGCACATTTGTTTGCACTAACACCTATTCACTCGGTCTCTCTCCCAGCTTGCCATTTTTGAAGTTCTGCTCGTCAGAGGCGATTCAGCGGACAGAATCCTATGAATACGCTCAGTCTCTTAGCTCTCAGCCTCTCTCTCTGCCAAACTTCCAGGTGAGACATACACATAACATGTATCCACTCTACTAGGAATGTTTTCACAGCCAGCTAGTTAGTGACTGACTATTATAGATGCTATATAGGGCTGCACTGTATACCAGAACAAAAAATCGATATTGCGATACAGTTCAATCCAATAGACAAATTGTGAATAAATTGTTAAGCTGTGTTTATTTTCATCGCCATATAGTGGCTTGGTTAATTTCCTGTGAATCGAGCTGATTTGTGAAGCCAGAAGAGCATATCATGAGCTGTACGTGTGTAAATGAACACAGTGCAACACACTCTGAAACCAGTAGTACATATTTATTTGCAGAAAAAAAAAAAGTGAAAGTTACTGTTGAGTTTGAAAAGTTAAGTTAAAGTTTAGTTTGGTAACTGAAGGATATTTGAGTTTGTTTTCCAATGCTGTGCAGACTTAATCTCTATAATCCACACAAGTCCAGGAAGGTCGTGACCTTTTCCCTTTGACCTATACAGGTGTTCAAGTTCATCTACGCGTGTCGACTGGCGGAGGCGGGACTCTGTGCTCAGGCCTTCCATTACTGTGAGGTCATCTCACGTACCCTGCTGAGCTTACCTGAGTACTACTCACCTGTGTTCATCAGTCAGCTCATACAGGTACACAAATTAACACGCATCTGAGGATTCTGCCTTTAAATTTACACTTCTGCCTAATCCCTTCTTCTTGTGTTTGATTACAGATGTCTCTGAGGTTGAGGTTTTTTGACCCTCAGTTGAAGGAGAGACCAGAGCAGGAGTTGTTCATAGAGCCTGATTGGTTACTGCATCTCAGACAACTCGATGGACAGATCAAGGTGTGTGTGTGTGTGTGTGTGTTTTATCCATAAGTCATCATGCCAGTGACACACATTGCTCTGTTCCTGTGTAGTACCAGTAAATAAATCATACTCTTCGAATTCACGGGATGACACTAAATAGGGCTGATAGGTGAAAAAAAAATCATTCCATGGATTACTGGGATTATGAAATCTCTAAGGCATTGATTTATTTAAATAAATATGTGCATTTCAGAGTGATGCATTTCACTGTGTTCATTTACATGTTCATTTTTTATTATTAAATGCTCTATTTTACAGTGAATTAGTATTACATTGGTAAAATTCGTTGGTATTCGTTGGTATTTTGGTAAAAAAAATTTATGTTTAAAAAAAAGTTTATTATTATTAATTATATTGATGCGTAATCGCTATTTTATTTTAGCAAATTGTGCAGTCGTGCAAGAAAGTGTCGAAAACCTTGAGCTCTTAAAAAAAAATCTAATTTTGAATCAAAGTAACAATTTTTAACAGAAACAAAAAAAATATATTTCACCCAAATCAACAATAGGTCTGTAATATGTTTTCTTAATGATCATCATCATCATCTTAACACTTTTTATAATTATATTGATACATTATTGTTGAATGTTAGAAAAAAATGTACAGTCCTGCATAGAAAGCAAACAGCTGGATAACCCTTTTTTTTATCACATAAAATTTGTCAATTTTTATATAATAAATAAAAAAATCTGTTGCATATTCCCCCATCTCAATCAGCCCTACAGAGATACTGGTGTACGTTCACATTAGACTGTTTTCCGATCACGTGCATGTTGTGGTTGTTGTGCCTTTCAGGATGGTGCGATCACCTTACGTGCAGATCGCAGCACCCCACAGCTTTATCACTGCAGTACACCCAGTTCAGAAGACCAGTGCAGCCCGCCTGACCCCTCGACTCTGAATCCTGATCCCCACAATCCTCTAATGACCTCCCTTTTGCCCCCAGGTGGTGTTCAACTCATGCCACCAGGTACGTCCCATTAGAAAATGTGAACTGAAGAAGAATCAGTTTTGATTCTTTAATCATTCACCATCCTCTTTTATCGTCTGCTTTAGCTCCTCCCACTATTCTTCAGGATGGGGCGGTTCCTCTGCAGCATGCCCCGCCTCCGGGGGAAAGTGTTCCATTTTACCCAACAGCCCAACAGGGGCAACCACAGCCAAACTTTGGAGCACAGTTCCAACCTGAAATTCATGACCAATACATGCCCATGCCACCCCAACAAATACCCCAACAAATTCCCCCACAATTTCCGACGTACAGCCCTACAGAATTGCCTCCACAGATGCCACTAGGAATGCCACCTCAGATGCCCCAGCCAATGCCAGGGGCTAAAACAGGGCTCCGCCCCTTCCTCTCCTCAGCAGTTCCCCCAGTCATCTCCAACATTCACTGCCCCTCCTCCACAGGGGAAGGACTTTCTATGACATGGCACGCATGGTGAGTTAGAAAAAGCTAGAAACAGTATTCCTATTTAGCGCCAAACTCACTCTGGCTGTTATTACTTTAATAAGTAATGCCTTGCATAAAATCCAGAATCATTACTTTAAATGGAATATAACACATTTTCTTGGGTTTTGTTGCCTGTTATTCCAAGTTTACTGCCAGCGCCAGTGTAGGGTTATATTGCTTATTAAAATGCATTAGATTGTATTACTCATGCAAAGAGTAGATTGTGTTAAATATTGAATTTGTATGGAATATAACACTTACAGAATATTCTATGAAATGTATTCAACTGATTAATCTTGTTGTATTTAAAGGGCCCAGGCAGAAGGTCACGAAGCACGTCACAGTCGTCAGTGCAACTGGTATAGTCTATACATATACATACATAGTTTTTTTTATTGTAAATTATACTTAAATATAGTAAAATTATAGTAAAGGCCTTTATGATTTTACTAAAGTAAATGAATGTGTGAATCTGCACAACTGTGCTCAACATTAATAATAATCAGAAATGTTTCTTGAGCAGCAAATCAGCAGCAGCCTATTATAATGATTTCTGAAGGATCATGTGACACTGAAGACTAGAGGAATGATGCTGAAAATTCAGCTTTGATCACATTTTGTAATATACATTTATATATACAACAATTATTTTATCTATTTGAATAAATGTAGCCTTGGTGAACAGAAGAGACTTTCAAAAACTAATTAAAAATTGACCAACCACGTATTTTTAAACATAAGTGTTTAATCAAATGTTGGCTTGACTTGCAGGCATCAGGTCGTCGGTCTCGCACTACGTCGGAATCGTCCAATCATTCTGGACGAGAGCGCAGCAGTTCTCTCATCAACCAGAGCTCTCCACCTCCCCCTTCTATCCCAGAGAGTCCACCACAGGACGAACCCAAGAAGACCAAGAAAGACTCTCCCAAAAAAGTACATACTCATATAAACACATACAGCCACCCACTGGACATGCACTAGAAAATCTTTCAAATGAGATGAATGTTGCACTTCATTCTTCATCAGGGAGCGAGTGGCGGCTGGCTGACCTGGCTGTATCCAAAACGAAAGAACGAAGCGCATCTGCCAGACGACAAGAACAAATCTGTAGGCACCTACTTCCTACAACATCCCACTTGTCATGTTTCGCAGCATTGATTAAGAGAATGCTTTGATTTTTCAGATCGTGTGGGATGAAAAGAAGCAGAAATGGGTGAACCTGGATGAGCCAGAGGAGGAGGTACAGCGTAGGAGTTCATGCATTTTAAATTCTGTATTGTATTGTGTATGTATCGTTGTGAATGATGGGATTTGTGTGCGTTTCAGAGCAAACCCCCTCCTCCACCACCCACCGGCTTCCCCAAAGCTCCAGTGGGCGGGATGGGGCCACCAGGAGTGGGTGGTCCACCGGGGGGGCCACCTGTGAATATGTTCTCCAGGAGAGCAGGTGCGTCACCTTTTCTCTTCCTAATTACTACTTAGTGAGAAATCTGTCCATTTATTCTTCCTCTAGTTAAATTATAAATATGTATTTCCTCCGAAATACTGTAAAACAGTCATTGCTGCAGTGTTGTTTTTGTGAACTGAAACTAAAATCATTAAAAATAATTTGTTAATTGAAAGAAAGCTTATAAAATTAATTAAATGAAAAAGCACTTTATATTAATAATAAAAAATAAAAAAATCCCAAATATTAAAAGGATGCTTTATAAATAATGGTATATAAATAATAATGAAATACACGGTGCCAAATATATTTTCATTTTTAAATGAAACCAAAACTATAAAAATCAATAGTTAAAAAAAAAAAAGCAATTTATAAACTAAATGGACTTGAAAAGGAATGTAGCAAAAATACAGCATGTATTAATAAACAATAATATTTATCTGTGTATTTTATTGAAATATTCAAAAATATTAAATGTCTCACAGGGACGTTGGTAAGCTGATTGAATCAGTTCTTTGAGTTGGACAGTTTTACCAAACTGATTCATGAAAATGAATCAAACTTCCCAAGCGGTTTAAAGCAGAGATGCTATGAAAGTGCTCTTGGCTGTTTAGTGAGCGTTTGTGTGTTTCAGGCACTAAGAGCCGTTATGTGGACGTGTTGAATCCCGGTCGTGGAGGATCTAAACCGGCCGCGGTTGTACCGCCTCCTGCTGATCTGTTTGCTCCCCTCGCACCCATGGCCATGCCAACCAACCTCTTTACACCAGCTGGAGGTGTGTTTGTGTACATCAGTGTGTTCTGTATATCAGTGTGTGTCTGTGTGAAGTCTAACTCTGCTGTTTTCAGCTCCAGACGAGCAGCAGCAGCCGATGGAAGGAAGTGTTCCAGACGCCGGTGGAGAAAACACAGAGCAGACTAGTGCCACAGTACCACAGGTACACACTATCAATATAATTTAGACTGTACTTTTGTCCCACAACCATCTTTTTTTGTGCATTAGCAGCATACAGCAGTTCTCCGTGAAACATTGCCTTGTTTTGGTTAACAGTGGAAACTATTTTTGGTACTTCCCAGATAAATGTCTGATTGTAAACGTAGTTAGAGAACACATGACATTACCTGAGCTTTTCTACATTTAACCTTTTCATATCTCTTTGATTTGCTCATATTGCTTTATTTATTTGTATCTGCTATAATGAATGTGTTTTCCATCTAGATGTTTAATCCGAATGCTTTGCCTCCCGGCCCGGAGGGGACGCAGTCTGGAGAGGTCAGATCCTCCTTTAATACCTTATCACTTCTTCTTTAAAGCTGCTTCATCCTGTCACGCCCCGCTCCTTCACCCGTGAATGCATATTAACACAGTTATAACCACACATATGCTCACACTTACTGCCTCTGAAACACACACACATTGTAACTTGCATCACTAACTGTATTCTATGATTATGAGCTTTGATTATGATCACACAAAGAGCATGAGTGTGTGGGAGTGTGTTTGAGAACTACACGCTGCTGAGGCATGATGTAATCCTATTTTAATGATTGACAAGAGATGTGTGATTTAAGATGGCGGTGCATGGGATTAATCAGGGTTTGTGGTGTTTTTGTTTGTTTGGTTTATTCCTACTGTTCTAGCTGTCACGTTCTAGCTCAATGAGTTCTCTATCACGAGAAGTGAGTCAGCATTTAAAGCAGGTACTTTCAGCTGGTTCTTATCTGAAACACACACGCACACCTTTTCCAGTCACTGCTGTAATAAAACAAGTGCTTTTTTAACGCTGCATAGAAAACCCCTTCACACATGCTGTCTGCACGCTTCTAACTGTAGCCACACCTCCAGCACGACGCCTGTAAGTTTCACCAGCAGCCCTGGCTGAGTAACCGACCAATAGGAAGGGCTCTTGGATTTCAGAGGCGTGCTGAAGATCGAGGCTCCGCCCCCTTTTGGTGCACAACATATTAACCAATCACGTGCTGCATGCTAATCATGACTTTCACTGGGCATGGCTGTCTGTATCCATGGAGATTGGTGTTGATAATAAACAGTAATTGTTAATCTGTTCTCATAGGTTCCTGCTCAGCCGCCAACGCAAGGAGCTCCGCCTACAGGAGGCGTGACCTTTTATAACCCCTCCCAGTTTGCTCAGGTAAGAATCACAAGGGACATTTTAAGGTGGTTCAGTGTTTTTATTGTTGGCTAAAACAATTGCAAAATCACTTTTGCTCATTGAAAGAAAGCTGAAATAAAGTAAAATAGAAATGTTTGATTAAAATGAGGATTTGCAATTTTGTTTTTGCAACTAAACTAAATAAAATGTTTAAGTTGAAGTACTAAATTTACTAAAATGAAAACTATATGAATAATATAATATATAAATATTTTATAATATTATAAAAATAAATGGAATACAAAAAGAATATTTTTGCAAAAAAGCACATAGAACTAAAAATGAAAAATAAATATTAATTAAACTATTAAATTTAAATCAAATGAAGACTATAAATCTAAAAGAAAAATTCAAAATATTAATAGTTTTTAAATAATTCTAAAATAACACCGTGCCAAATACATTAAAATGTTTCATTTAAGAAATTTTAAGTTTTTTAAATAAAACCGAGTAAAGATCTAGTTGAAAATATTTAGGTGATACACTAAATGAGCATGAAGAAGGATGATATTCGTACTATTACAACAAAACATAATGAATAAACTTAAAAAAAAAAAAAAATAGATATCACCATATGTCCCACAGTACATTAATACAAAAAATAGTTTTTGTATTTCTAAAATTCATACACTTCCAGAAAATACCTTTGGACATTGGATAAAACCAAGTTAATTTTGATAGAATTCAATAATTTTATAACACTTTATTACATTTGTTTTAAATTAAACCTGTTGAATTATAAAACAATAGTTTTTCCCATAGAAACAGACTTGTAAATGTCTTTCTCTGTCTTTATCAGTCTGTTCCCACAAGCCGTGCTCGACCTGGTCGTCTGGGACAGAGAGAATACCCCGCAATGAAATAAGAGCATCGCTGTAGTTCTAGATCAAGCTGTGGTTCTAGAGCCGATTGGACTGAAGTTTGGTTCCTGCCTGGACTCCTGGAAGCGCTGGCATGCCGCCCTCAGCCTCCCGAATAACAACATCGTCGCTGTCATGATCATGGTTTTCCCATCCGTGCTGAAGTTGAATGGACCGGACTCGCTCATTCTCTGTTACTCCTTCTAGACTCTTCGTACCCATTACTCACTAACTCTAGCGTCTTGTTCTGCCTTTGTACGGACCAGCGGCACTTCCTCAACATGAGCAGTGTGAATATAAGTGCAATATGATTTTAAGCCCTGTGTAACTTGATTTCCTTTAGTAGTCTGCTCATTTCAGCAGGGCGAGTGTGAGTGCGTTTGTATGCATGAGTGGGGAGGAAATGTGGGCGTGTCTTGCTGATGGACGCCAGCCAATGCATGAGTTAGGGGGCGGTCTGAACCTGTTGTCATGGGAACAGTGCAGCACCAGAATGTTTTAGATATTTATTAAGCTTCCGGTGGAAACGCCGTCACCGGACGGGATCCGTACATCAGAGTTAGCTTGTGTATTCATCTCTTTAACCGTCTCCTGAATGAATCCTTCATTTTGCCAGTAGCTAAGAATCATTCATTTATATGATTTACCAAAATCTGTGATCATTGTGCGCATTTTTGTTTTGTAAAATATCACTTATTATTTTCCTGGGTTCATCTCGCTCTCTGATCGGTCGTCTTCGTGTCTCTTAATCACAGCCATTATTCCTTTGCTCATTCCGGGGTTCTTGTTCCCATGGTAACAGCGGGGTTTTGTAATTCCAAAGGTCAGCTCTGTTTGAAGGAAGCTCTGACTTTTCCAGTGTGTTTAGAAATTGACTGTACAATTCTTGATTAAGTGATAATAAAGATATTTTTGAGCTCTTTAATACTTGAGGTTTTTTATTTCATAATAAAAGTTATGAGGTTAATATGAGGTCTGCATGCATGAACATTTAAAAGAATCAGTATTTAAAACAATTGTTGATGGATATCAGTTATTTACCATTCAAAAAGTTTGAGGCAGGTAAGATTGTGCAAAATGTTCTTCCAAATTTTTAAACCAAGGCTGTATTTATTAAATAAAAAATACAGTAAAAATATATTTACAACAGCGAATATATGTAAAATATTATTGCAATTTAAAATGTGCTTCTGTTTGAATATATATCATAAAATGAATTTTCAGCTTCATTGCTCTATTCTTCATTGTCACATGATGTCAGGAATAGAAATAAAATATGCATTTATTTCAAATTAAAATCTTTTATATATTATTAATGCCTTTTTACTGTCACTTTTGAGCATTTAATGTATCCTTTCTGAATAAAAAATGTATTTCTTCTAAAATGCCTAAAAAGAAAGAGAAAATAAATTAAAACTTTTTCCATATAATGTGGCTGTAATGTTTTTTGGAATGACTTCAGACTGTACAAAGCTACAGACATAAAACTGTGCATTCTTTATTTACTTACAGCTGATTGACAAATGTAAATGTGCTCATGAAATTGGAATGTAAAAGCCATGACCTAGTGGTTAATGCACATGCACTAGACATATTTAGCTGAGGGTGCTCATGCAGGTAAAGCAGGTTCGAATCCAGCCTGATGCAATTCCACCTTTTGTATCTTCACAATCTTCTCCTCTCCAATTTCCTCATGTATATCAATAAAAGTGTCAAAAGTCATAAAAAGGGATTCCATGTAAACAATGTCTTGAATTATACAAGTAAACTACACAGCAATCCAGGCTTAAAAGTCCCAAGTACAAAGTTCCTTGCAGTCACGTGATCTGCAGAGACTCCAAGCCTCAGGCTGACATTTCTGAGTGTTTTGGGCTCAGAGCGCCCTCCTGTGGACAGAGGAAAACATTTATTAAAAGTGTTGTTCACTGCTTTTCTTTTAGCTAAAAGTGAGGAGTATTATTTTAAAAAGCCTACACAAATGCATACTTTGTCAGCAAGTATACAAATTACAATAAAGCCATGGGAGTGTGTGTATATCTGGTTAAAGTACCAGTGCACTTTTTGCTCTCTGAACTGCGACTTCCAGCATGCTCCGGTTGGACAGAATCTGTTTCAGCATTCGTGAATCCATTTCCAGCAGCATCCCTAATGTTCACACATTCATCAAATCACACAGTGTGCACATAAACATCTCAAATTCAACTGAGCAGAGTAACTCACCGGTGATGTCAGCACAGTGGGTGGGGTCTAACTGATGCACAGCATTGAAAAGCGTCTCGCCAATCGATTCCACTTCCTCTCTGTCAGAGCAGTCACTCACATCTGTCTCCTCATCACCCTGCCTGAGCCACAGATAAACACAGCAGTTCTTTCTTGCATGTTTGAAACTCAATATCTTCCCAATACACTGCATCAGATTTACTGAATGAAATCCAACACTAGCTCAATGCTGCTAATAAAAAATCCGAAGGCACCTACTCCTGCAAGGTCTTCAGTGCGATTTTAAACTTGTTCCTCGAGGAGCGAGTGATCTGACAGCAGCTGAAGCACCGCCTCCTTCTTCTGCTCCAATAACATTCCTGAATATTTGTCATGGCAACATTACAATTCCAACAGCCTTTTTGCTTATTTGCTATTGTTTTGTTTTTGGCAGTATGTGAGTAAAATGTACCTGTTATTTTCTGTGTGTGTCCAGTGCTGTAGAGGTCAACAAGGTCATACAGCTGTTCACCCACAGAGTCGGAGGACGCAGACGCCGCATCATCAGTGTGAGACACAGGATCACTAGGAACAGAATACGACAGAAGTTATATTATGTACTGCCTGAAATGTGAAAAAGGTTATTGATCTTCAAACATTATGTAACTGTGAGTATCCTACACTGTTGCCATGTGGTCTCAAATTGACAAACTGTGTTCATTATTTTGCATTTAAGTTCAAATTTTGTGAAACCTGTTGTCAGGTGATGTGAGAGCGGAGAGTGCTCTTTCCAGTGCTTTATTTAGCAGACCTTCATCATACAACATCTGAGACACAACAGAAGCAGGCAACTCCAACAGCATACCTGCAAACATCACACAGCTACAGTTAAACTAGAATCAATACGACAGACAGACAGACAGACAGACAGACAGACAGACAAACAGACAGACCGACAGACAGATAGATGACAGACAGACGACATACAGATGACAGACAGACAGACAGACAGACAACAGATCGACAGACAGACAAACAGACAGACAACAGACAGATGACAGACCGACAGACATACAACAGACAGAGAGACAGACAGATAGATGACAGACAGACGACATACAGATGACATACAGATGACAGACCGACAGACAGACAGACAGACAAAAGACAGATGACAGACCGACAAACAGACAGACAAACATACAGACACACAGACAGACAAACAGACAGACAGATGACAGACAAACAGACAGACCGACAGACAGATGACAGACAGATAGATAGATAGAAAGATATATATATATATATATATATATATATATATATATATATATATATATATATATATATATCTTTCTATATATATACTATATATATATATATAGAGAGAGAGAGAGAGAGAGAGAGAGAGAGAGGTAGGGTATCACCTGTAAGTTTAGGAGTCATCTCAGTGTATTTAGGATATATCAGATCATATAGTTTCTCTCCCAGAGTCTCCAGATCTTCATCATCCTCCATCACTGCAGCAATGGGTGATGAATATTATCTGATTATTTAATCATACGAATAATAATAACATCTGTGTGTACGCCGCTTTGATTTATATGATCTATCTCCCCTCAGTGAGGCTGAATAGGAATCATAATAATGTATTTGCAGCAGACATCCCAGAGCTGGGTTGTTGTGGTAAGAGAACGCATGAAAATGACGTGGAGCAGACAGAGCGCGTGACGTATACCAGTTGCACCATTGACGTGAGCTGTGCTGTTCGTCTCCATCCGCGCTGCGCAGAAAACATATAGTCCTGTTGAAAATATACATTTGAAGAAAGATTTTTAAATACATTTCCAAATAACTATTTGAGAAGACCTCTTAAGCATATTTTGGGTAATTTTACACAGTCTGAAACAGGAGGTGAATGACTAGTTGACTAATCCTCACAGAGGCGTAAGAAAATACGAAAGCTCCACCGGAACTGGAACTCCTTCCTTTCCCTCGCTCTTCCTCTGCTGAAAAGGTAGCGTGGTCGTCTTGTGTTTCTTTTTAACGGTCGATTAAAAGGTTTATAACGCACATTTCAGCATTAGACGGGTATATATTTATGTCGAATATGTTATATGCTGCGCATGAACTATAGCATTTGGTGTAGTGGCCATAAAAAGGATATTTTTTTCTAAAAGATAAAGCTGCTGGTGTTGCTTAGCGAGGCCTTCAGTGAGTGAGAGACGGGTCAGCACACCGCTAGTGAAGATGAAAATCAGTCTAGAATGAGAAATAAAGTTTGGATTCTCTCACAGTCTATGCTTTACTTATTTTAATAAGTAGGTTTATGTGGTATATGGTATATGAGGTTCTTCGGGTTGGCGATTAGACATGATTACTGGCACTATTCGTCTGTAACGTTATATGTTATGTATAATAAGATTAATGGAAACGTAAATTAAAAATAGAACGGAGAACAAAAACTAGTAGAGTAATAAAGAAAAAAAGTTTATTAATACTTATGAAATATATTAAAGTGCAGTTCATGGATGTGCATTTGATGTTAAACTGTAATTGAATATGGTCTGTCTATGATAATTGTTATGATATGTATATCAATTGTTATGATATGTATATGATAATTGTTGCTTTGTTTCATGCATTCAGGACCGTCATCATGGCATCACCTCACCTGCAGTGGATGGTCATCAGGAACACCTCCAGTTTCCTAATCAAGAGGAACAAGCAGACCTACAGCACCGTGAGTCACTCCATTCAGCTAGACTGAGGACACTGCTGAGACAGGGCTTTACTGGGTTATTGGATTGGTTGTTTAATTCTTATTAACAGTTAGCTGGTGTTATGTATTTCTTAGTGGTGCATGCAGAAATATCGGTTTAAAAGAAAAGAATGCAGGCTTCGATTAAGCTCAGAAATTCAGAATTACTTTCTAGTTGTAAAGGTGCTGTTCATCAGCTGCTGTGTTACTGTAATGAACTGGATGAAGGAATAGGAAAACTGACACTTTTTTGAATATAAGTGCATAAGTATGATTTATTTGCCTGACGCATACCTTTGTTTCCAGTATCAAATGGATGTCATGACCTGTCCGTTTCTACAGATCTGTGTAATTTTATGAACTTATTTCAAGGGACATTAGTTTCCACTGAAATAACCTTGGTAAAAAAAAGTTGTGATGTTATTCAAACTATGGACAGTTATTTATTTAATTTCAGTGTGCTTTTAACCGTTATATGTGACTCTGTCAGAAAATTTTTCAGATCCTCTGGAGCATTGCTGTAGTTATTCCTCTGTATTGCTCATTTGACTGAAATTGTGCATGTTTTTGTTTCGCTGCATATAAAATAACCGCTGCTTTCTGACCTCAGATATTCTTCCTGTCTTTCAGGAGCCAAATAATCTGAAGGCCAGGAATGCTTTCCGCTTCAATGGTCTCATTCACCGCAAGACCGTTGGCATCGAGCCGGCCGCTGATGGCAAAGGTGTGGTCGTCATCTTGAAGAAAACGTTCAGGTGAGTGTGCACTTACAGGTTCAGGGATTCTTCAGGGATTAATCTAGATGTCTGCTCTGAATCTGTTTTTAAACGTCTGCAGGAATTTAGATTTTAAAAGCGTGCTTGTGTTTCAGGTCAGTGTAAACCTGCCACCTCCTACGAGAAGATCACCATCAACAAGAACTCTCGCACAACTCTCGCCAGCGTGAGGAACATCATCCGCAAAAATAAATACAGGAAGACCTGCGCATGGTGAGTTCACACAGCCCAAAAGCCTCTTTTAAACATACATTTTATAGTTTGTTATTTGTAGTAGAACACATTTTGCTTGTAGGAAATGCTTCTAAACAAGAGGTTGAAGGCTTCAAAGTGAAAGCATGCTGTTTCCTTAAAATCAACTATGGAGTTATAGTTGAGTTCTGCTCTCTCTGTCTTCCAGGCTGCTCTGAGACGCGGTAAGCGCCATCCTGAGGAGTCAGAAGCCTGTTGGTTGTGCGAAAGAAGCGCACCAGGGCTCCCAAGAGTTCATAATTATTTGCATATAATAAAGCTTAATAAAGCGCTTCTGTTCAAAGTTTCTTTATTTCCAGGTCTCATTTGTACCAGTCCACACACACACACACACGCACATGCAGTGCATTGAACCTGAATTGTACATGTACAATATAATATATTTTTTTTAACTGTTATTTGACATTCATCAAATTTGGATTTTCTTAAAGTTGGCTAAATTTTTCTTGGTTATGCGTTTTATCTAAACTCTGAACTGAATGCAGTTAAATGTTAATGGATTGAGGTGTTTGTCATACATCTAGATTTAATGGCATGCTTGAGTCAAGCTAAAGTATTGTGCCCATTGAACATGATGTTTTATGTAAAAGTTTTCTTCTGTGCATTGCAGAGGGACTTTTCACTTAGGTTTTTTTTCTTTACATGAGGGTGTAAGAATCTTGCCTAACCAAATGTATATGTAAAAAGTAGATGTAAATGCATCCTGCAGTTCCTGCTGGTGCTCTTGTTTTAACCATTGAGGTCTTAAAGTCTGTAATCAGCAGAAAGCTGAATTCACCTCGAACTGAACGTGCTTTGTTCACTTTAATGTTATTCTAAACCTGGCTCCTTAAAACTTGCACAATATATTATTGATAGTGTAATTAACATAAAATCTTCCCCTCTGCTGCAGCTCTCAAATCTCATTTGTTTGGAATATAAAATATGTATAGCACATTTGCTATGGTGTATATAGTGTGGTGACACTGCAGTGCAGGTGTGGAGTTGATCCGGTTGCATCAGTAGAATCTATGACCATGCTCTAATTCATGAGTTCACCTAATGATTGGATTGATCAGGATAAAGCAGAGCACATCCCTCTCAGATGAGTGTGTCTTCATCCTACAGTTCTGATGTCAGGTGTATGTTCAGGATGTGTCACTCGCAGCAGTGTGTTGTTGTTGTGTGTGCTGTCCAGCGTTTGAGCTGCAGGACACCATCCACGCTCTGATCAAGGATAAGATCCACCTCCACGACCAGCTGGAGATCCTGACCAGAGAGCTGCGCCAGCTTCTGTTACAGCACAGCAGTGGTGTGATCTGCTCTGAACCTTGAACATCTTGGATTCTGTCTGTCATCTTCAAGTTAAAGGCAGATTAATGCCAACTTTCACTTATTAAAAAGTTGTGTGATGTGTTTTACTCCAGCTCACACTCATGAACACGATGAGGAACTTCATCATCACTGGGAGGAATGGTCACAGCACAGTGAGTTTCAAAACAACGTGGAAGTTTGTACCAATAGCCAACAATACATTTTATGGGTCAAAATTATCAATGTTCCATAAAGATAATTTGTTTTTGTTTTTTGTGAATGTGTGTTACCATATCAATGATTGACAGATCACAGACACTGACTACTGTTTAAAAGTTTGAGGTCACTAAGGTTTTTTGATTGAATGTTTTAAATAGGATACTTTTAACAAGCAAGGATCCTTAAACTGATGTGAAAATGACATTAAAGACATTTACTTGTTAAATGTTACAAATAATTTCTATTTCAAATTAATACTTTTATAGAACGTTATATTTATATA
Source organism: Carassius auratus (assembly GCF_003368295.1). Taxonomy (NCBI): domain Eukaryota; kingdom Metazoa; phylum Chordata; class Actinopteri; order Cypriniformes; family Cyprinidae; genus Carassius; species Carassius auratus. Next base: position 21,561,802 of record NC_039270.1, on the reverse strand, counting down.
ATATAACTTTATATAATATAATAGAACTTTATATTTATCGAAGAATCCTGAAATATAAAGCAGCACAACAGTTTTTAATGTTGATAATTATCGGAAATGAGTTGCAAATAAGCATATTGGAATTATTTCAGAAGAATCATGTGACACTGACTGAAGACTGGAGGAATGAGACTAAAAATTCAGCTTTGATCAGAAAGAATAGCCTTTAAAATTTCATTTTAAAATATATTTAAATAGAAAACCTTTTACAGAATTGTAATATTTATATAGAGTTGTATGTTGTTTTTACTGTATTTTTGTTCAAATAAATGCAGCCGTGGTAAGAGGCTTCTTATTTTTTTAGATCAAGGTTCTGCTGTTTCAGTTGTAGTAGCAGATAATTTTTTTAAAGCAATTGTAATTTATTCTATGACAAAATATTATGTAATAAAATATCTGTTTTGGATATAGGTGTAATAGAAAAGACATCATAAGCATTTAAAGTCAGAGTGTATATATATATATATATATATATATATATATATATATATATATATTTAGTATATATATTTTAGTTATTTTAGTACTTATTTCAGTTAGTTGCCTCTAATTCAGTTATCCAAAATTTTTAGTTTTACATAAAACTGTCAATTGAGTAGTAATGGATTGAAACGTGTTGTAGGTATCACACCTGAGACTCACCTGCTGTTGGAACATGCTCTCTGTGGACACCACCTCCATGGCTCCGCCCACTCCACCTCAGGACACGTCTCCTTTGTACTGATCACTTTTTTAGTTCTTGCACACATTCTTTTGTGAAGAGTAGAACTACAGTGTGAGTTTATTCAACTATTTGACATCATCCAGAGCAGGTACATCTAAATCCAGTTCGATCAACACTGATTGTAAATCTTGGTAAAGGATAATACAGACTACAGAGTAGTTTATCAGGTCAAAGTTTAAGGCCAGTGCATGTGTTTTTTTCACCCTGAACATTCTAAATTCTTGCCAAATAACAAACTTGAAAATGTAATGTACTTATAAGCTTATATTTGTACAGGTAATTTTTTATTTTTTGGAGTATGTACTAATATGTGCCAGTAAAGCAGGTAAACCCGTCTTCAGGTTAAATACTATTAATCTTTGTATGTAGAACAAGGTCAAAAGAGTTTTTTAATGCAGCTATTTTTTTTATTCAAATTGCTGCTGTGTGCAACACACCTGGTTGAAGAAGTGAAGCGATCATTTGTATTAAACTCAACAAGCAATCACTGAAATAAACCGTTTGATAATGTTACATGATTTTAATAAATGGACAAATAAATAGTGTACTTGTGGTATGAAATTGTGTATTTTTTCTTGGTATGTTATCCTGGGAATTTTATAGTTAACATCATGGAAAATCTTAGATTTTTAAAAATGTATGTTCTAATTTATTACTAGGCCTATTTGATTTATCCACATTTGCAGTTCATGATTTATGCTGTTTTACTTGAATGTGCAAGTCTGAAAGTCAAATACTACAATAATAAAGTGCTGTAGAGGTAAAACGATTTGAACTTCTGTGTTTACAATTATGCCAATGCATTAAAACAATATAAGATATACCAATTTTCAGTTTTAAGCAAGATAACAAGGTATTTTATACAGCTAAAAAATTACAGGAAGCAGATAATAATGGACAGAAGCCTTGTGAAAATGCACCCGTTCTAACGTTAAAAATAGTGTCCACTGATTCATAATAGGACTATACTATTTTATATTATTAGGCAATTATCTGATCAGTAAAAACATTTGTAGCTATATATTTTGGTAAATTTTGACATGAATGGATATGAGGCTGTGAGGGACTCAAGTAGGCTACAGCGTTCAATGATTTTGACTGGTGTTTAACACCATATGGATTGATCACATGACTAACGTCTTTCAGGTTAATAAACGTTCATTAAACACAAAACTCAATAGAAAATTTGAAAGTTATGAATTGTGGAAATTACTTGATCTAGGACCTTTACACACGGTGTTCCTCGAAAAGACAAATGATGATATATCCCATCTTTACATCAGCCTCGTTTTCATACGCGTTAGATTCAATATGGCGTCAAACCTGATTGAAGTCTGCTGTTTTGTACTAATCAATCAACCGCACCAAACGAAGAATTTGGTGTAAGAAGATTTTTATTGGGTATGTAAGCATTAATTCCAATTCAGAGTCCACATATTTAACCAAGTACCAACAATGAGGAAAACTGAGGACGTGTTGAGAGAAGAAACTGATTGCGATGAAGCCGACAGAGATGAGATTACCGAGCCTTGAATTTAAGAGTTGAATTTTCACAAACAGAAATGGCAGAGCATTGAGGTAATCACCTTCTGACACTGAACCTTCACATGTTTTAAACTTCAGAAATAATATAGAACACAGTCCTGGTACAGTACGACTTTAGATTATTATTATT